>NC_069505.1:507708495-507836938 GCF_027579735.1 Bombina bombina | reverse complement strand
CCGTCCTTCCCAGTGTCAAATATGTAGGCTTAAGCTGACCCTTGACTTTACCATCATATAGCTTCTAAGGATTCTATCTGTCACTGCATATACAGGACTTTCCTATTTCATTTTTACCTGTTAATTGCTCCACAACACTCCGGATAATTGGAACTGTTTGTTAATATCTGATGCTAATATGGAACTATATATTATAGATATGTATACTCCAGAAAGGTTTATATTATTTTAGTGTCAGCTATCACCTGTATGGAGACCTCTAACTTGTCCTAACTGGATTATAAAGCTCATACTATTTTCACTATCGTTAGATATGAGGAATTTTAACTGATATGTGGGTTTGATATCAGCTGTGTGTTCTACCATTGTTATAGCCTGTTTGTAGACCAGAGATAGTTTGCAACAAACCAATACTTAATTTACATATACAGTGATATATTTCTGGTTCTGCGGCCCAGACTTCGGAGTATAGTCATTTATATTTATGTGAGTTGTGTTTATACACCGGTAACAAATACATATATGGATAGAAGCTTAATCCCTTACATCCCATGAATGCGGATATCTGTTACTTTTTCACCAACATGGCACCTTCATTCAAAATGAAAGTACTGTATCTGTACTATTTTAAGGTTTTTTACACTTAGGTTAGAACATATTTCTTTCTTTCACTCTAACCATAAGTAGCGTAACCAACCCTCGAGCATATTTTTCCAAACTACCAGCTCTTGCTAGCATACTATTGTATGGGTCTTTTTCTTGCATCGCTCATATTCCCATAGTAGACCGCTATATACCACTACTCTCTTTAGAATCTCAGCTTACATATTCTCTTGTGGCCCAGCAATGTCCCAGTGACATACTAGATACAGGATTATACTTCACTATTATTGTATTTTATTATGCATGACTATTATTATTATTAGTAAACTAGATATCTATATATCCTATAGCTGTCATAGGGCCCAAAAGTGGCCGCCGGTGTGAGTACCATATCTACCCCATCTTTTATAACCAAGTTGTCCATAAGTGTCCAGCCAAGTAGTCATCTCAATAAGATAGCATTACTGTAAAATGGAGGTATAAGAAGTCTGTTTTGTCACTCATTGTTTCTCCTATTTCTATCAGTGTTCAATGTTAATTGTCATACTTGTTACATGACGATTGTTGTATGTTTTATCTTTTGCAAAACCTCAATAAAAGATTATTTAAAAAAAAATATATATATATATATAAATAAAAAAACAGCCATGTTGTTAAGGAGATGAATGAGATGGGTCTAAATAGCTTTTAATTATTTAACAGACCTGTCTGATGATGGAAATAAAATTGCAATGAAATTCAACTTTATATCAAGTTATTACCTGAACCTTTATTCCCCATTCTATTTCCATTTTACTTTCATCTTTATTATCAGACAGAGCACTGCTGTATGGTATTGTTAGACTACATTGTATGTAAATGTATGCATAGTTTGTTTCTATAGGGGCTGGTAGGAGCACACTGAATTTCCAATAAATTAACACTTAAAGGGACATGTTACCCAAATGTTCAATCACTTTTAGGGGCCAATTTATCATGTTTGGGTGGACATAATCCGCTGTAGCGGATCATGTCCGCCTGACAACGATAAATGGCGACAGCATATGCTGTCGGCATTAATCATTGCACAATCATTTCGTGTGAAATGCTTTTGCAATACCGCCCCCTGCACATTCGCGGCCAATCGGCAACTAGCAGGGGGTGTCAATCATCCCGATCATATCCGATCGGGATGATTGCTGTCTGCCGCCTCAGAGGTGGCGAACGAGTTAAGGAGCAGTGGTCTTAAGAGCCTAAAGGCTCGCGCAGAAACTGCTGCATTTGCAGCATCCTAAATCGGCCCCTATGTCTGAAGAAGGTACTGCAACCCCAACACTTTACTGTTTGGCTTTAAGGGTTCAATCACTGCACATTTCAAAACCAAATAAGTGTAAATCCTGCTGATTCATTTTATATAGTCTTTGTCGCTGACACCCTGGTAGTTGTTTCCCACTTGATGCTAGTGTTGAGCCCTTTTAAACTTGTTCACTGTTTCAGTGTCTAACCTGTGATACGTACTGCCTCTGCACGCTTTACTGGAACACATTTCCACAAAATGAAAGACATGGTTTGTTTCAAACAATATATATTTTATATATATTTATAAAAAACAACTTTTGTACATATAAATACAAACATAATTATATACATCCATATAAATATAACTAGGCAATATTAGTATATTTAGGTAAATAATTTTAATAGGTTCCTGTAGTGTATGGGTAGTGTATGGGGTCTATACATCTAACCCAGTTAAGAGGCTCAAATCCTCTTTCGGGGAGAATCTCATAGGAACCAATTGTAGGCAACAGTTTGAGTTTATTTGAGCAGTCTTTTGATTTCAGCAAATATAAATATAAATAGCTCTCTTTGTTAAATATATATAAATAATTAAATAAATAAGTAAATAAATACAAATCTTGAGTCATGAAAAATAGCTTGGAGTTTTAAAGATGTTGTCTTGAAATCTTCTTTGTTATCCATTACACCTAAAATCGGAGGGTAGAGGTTATTCTATGTCTGCGTTCATGTCAGAAACAAGATTTGCACAACTGTGAGTGTAAATAAGGGAAGCCGTACATTGTATAGAACAGTGTTTCTCAACCATGGTTCTCAAATACCCCTAACAGGCCAGGTTTTCATTATAGCTGAATCATGTGATGGATGAGAGCAGATTAGTAACCATGGTTACCTGTGCTCTAATTCAGCTATATTGAAAATCTTTCCTGTTGAGGGGTACTTGAGGACCGCGGTTGAGAAACACTGGTATAGAACAAGAGGTGAGTTGCATGGTACAAGGTGCAATCTGGTTACAAATTAAATATATTCATAGCTTGATTTACATGGGCACACCACCATTTTACTGGCTATCCAGCTAAAATGTAAGCCAATTTGAAGCTAAAAAATTAGATAATAATATTATTTTTTTTCCCCAATGTTTGCTGCACAAATTATTAAACAACTGTGTGTTAAATTATGCATTCATGATTCAGATAGAGAATACAATTTTAAACAATTTACTAATTTACCTCTATCTAATTTGTTTCATTCACTTGCTTTCATTTGTTGAAGGAGCAGCAATGCACTTATGGTTTCTAACAGAACTCATGGGTGAGCCAATCACAATCGATATACATATGCAGCCACCAATCAACAGCTAGAACCTAGGTTCTCTGCTACTCATGAGCGTGCCTAGATAAACCTTTCAGCAAAGTAGAACAAGAGAAGGAAGCAAATTAAATAATAGGAGTAAATTAGAAAGTTGTTTAAAATCGTATTCCCTATCTGAATCATGAAAGAAAAATATTGGGTTTCAGGGCCCTTTAAGTAACATTTATAAAGAACAGAAAACGTGATATTGCAAAGTATTAAAGCTACATGAAACCCCCCCAAAAAAATATTGTATGATTCAGATAGAGCATACAATTTTAAACTGTTTTCAATTAGCTTCTATTGTTTAATTTACGTTGTTCTCTTTATATCCTTTGTTAAAAAGCATACCTAGGTAGGCTCAGGAGTTGGGAGACCAGCTGTTGATTGGTGACTGCAAATAAATTCCTCTTATCATTGACTTACAATGTGTTCAGCTAGCTCCAAGTAATGCAATTGCTGCTCCTTCAATAAAGGATGTCATGGAGCAAAATTGTTAATATAAGTAAATTGGAAAGTTGTTTAAAATTGTATTTTCTATGTGAATCATGAAAAAAAAAAAAATGTTGGGTTTCATGTCCCTTTAATCTGCCCCACCTGGCTACTTCATAATGCCCCTGGCTGGCAATATTTCTGTGGAGTACACTGACGTAGGAACAGTGTGTGCATGTGATGTCTGTTCATATCAGTGTCTATAGATATAAAGTTACTAATAAGTTGAACATGATTACCTCAGTTGCAAATATACATTGCGCAGATGGCTCAGGCAGTATGTATATTGGGTAGTAAATTTCTTCCTCTGAAGAGGCACTGCAGTGTCTGACATCTGATTTCAAACTGCAAATCAAACCGTGGTATTTAGTCACAAGAACTAGAGTCACTAATAAAATGATTACATACTAATCACAAGATATTCAGAGGAGAGGGTGGGCTATTCACAATAATGGTGGCATGAACTATGGATATAGAGTAAGGAAAAGAAGGGGCACAATGTATTTATTTTTATGACCCTAAAGATTTTAATATAAAATGTTTGGTTAAATGTGGTAAAACAACTTTGCATTATGCTTTATTTTTTATTTTGCCCCCTTTCCATATAGTCAAACTCTGACAAGGGTGCATTTTCTAATTCTCAGAACTGTAATTAAACCCTGTTGGCTTCTCAAGGTTAACCCTTCTACATATCTTTCCTTAAAGGGATAGGAAAGTCAAAATTAAACGTGCATGATTCCGATGGAGCAAGTAATTTTATTTATTTTTATGACCCTAAAGATGTTTAATATAAAATGTTTTGGTTTAAATGTGGTAAACAACTTTGCATTATGCTTTATTTTTTATTTTGCCCCCTTTTCATATAGTCAAACTCTGACAAGGGTGCATTTTCTAATTCTCAAACTGTTAATTAACCCTGTTGGCTTCTCCAAGGTTAACCCTTCTACATATCTTTCCTTAAAGGGATAGGAAAGTCAAAATTAAACGTGCATGATTCCGATGGAGTAAGTAATTTTATTTATTTTTATGACCCTAAAGATTTTAATATAAAATGTTTGGTTAAATGTGGTAAAACAACTTTGCATTATGCTTTATTTTTTAATTTTGCCCCCCTTTTCATATAGTCAAACTCTGACAAGGGTGCATTTTCTAATTCTCAAAACTGTAATTAAACCCTGTTGGCTTCTCAAGGTTAACCCTTCTACATATCTTTCCTTAAAGGGATAGGAAAGTCAAAATTAAACGTGCATGATTCCGATGGAGCAAGTAATTTTAAGACACTTTTTAAATTCAGAGTAATGAAAGAAAGAGGAAATTGGATTATTATAGAAGCACTCAAAATAGCAAATAAAGATACTATAAGTAGAGTGGAGGCTGTCTAGGGCGGGTTAAAGATTAAAAATGAACTTTTATTAATTTAAGTAAAAGATAGTTACAAACTATTGGTGTATGCAAATGTAAAACTTAGATTAAAATAACGAGCTGGCATACCCAGGTAATAACCATACCTATGTACTTTAATCAAATAACACAGAGTAGAATCACAATCAGTGACACTAGGAAGGTGTAGACAGTAACGGAATATCAGGTAGGTGTGCACCCTAAAATGCTCACGGATTGCACAAGAGAAGCTATCTAAAAAAGAGGATTGACCTCAAACAATTGTACTATTCTAAGTGCAATACTGGAGCGATGCAGGCCTGTCTGAGTCCCAAGAAAGCTGTCCACAATACAGTATAATTTATTTAACTTAGTAAATACCACTATTAGTATAAACTAGAAACATAGGGTAAGGTAGCAGAGCTCTTTACAAGCACCCGATGCGCATTTCGCCAAACGAAGGCTTTCTTAAAGGCTAACCTGACTTCGGAAAGCCTCACTGCTTAAATGACGATAATGGGCCAATCATGGGTGAGTAATCTAACACACCCCCAAAAAAGAGCCAATGAAAATGTCCTCCTATCACTGGATAGGCGTTTGTCACGTGACTCTGACGTCAGGTAAAAGGGGTGTGTGTACTGTGACGAGCATAATAAACCCGTGGCAAATAGCAGGGGTTGAAAAAATTGATGCGTCAAATAAGAGTGATCAGAAGAGAAATGCAATCCATGATTTCAATATGGAATTTATGAGTGGTCAGAAATACTGACATACACGTAACTATAGGTGACTCAGGGGTACAATATACCTGTATGTAATGATGTTCTCTCAATGTGGGGTAACATGACTGTAGTACAAATCGGATACTCGGACATTTATATATGATGAGAAATGCTCGCATATAAAGGAATTTTATCTAATCATGGAGTAATAATTAATATTCCAGTGTACAATCAAAAGTGTGACATGTAGGTTAATGTGGTGATAACACATGCATCTATTCCTATTTGAAAGGAGATTGTTAGTTAAGATAAGAACAACCGTGACAGAGATGGTATCCACGATTGTAATATGGACTTTATAAGTAGTCAGTAATATTGACAAAAACGTCACTATCGGATGTTGAAATAGATACACTAGTACATGTGAAATATAGAGCATGATTAATAATGGCAATGAATCCCATGATTTTAGATAGTATTTACCTCTATTAACATAAGGGGAACATTTAATGCACCCATGAAATTTCAAATACATTCAAAGATACACTGAATAAGACTAGGGACCCCATCAACCCATGAAGGGGTAGGCGAGTCAGGGGTACAGTATTACTATATGTCATTACAATCGTGGATACCATCTCTGTCACGGTTGTTCTTATCTTAACTAACAATCTCCTTTCAAATAGGAATAGATGATGTGTTATCACCACATTAACCTAGATGTCACACTTTTGATTGTACACTGGAATATGAATTATTACTCCACGATTAGATAAAATTCCTTTATATGCAAGCGTTTCTCATCATATATAAATGTCCGAGTATCCGATTTGTACTACAGTCATGTTACCCCACATTGAGAGAACATCATTACATACAGGTATATTGTACCCCTGAGTCACCTATAGTTACGTGTATGTCAGTATTTCTGACCACTCATAAATTCCATATTGAAATCATGGATTGCATTTCTCCTCTGATCACTCTTATTTGACACATCAATTTTTTCAAAATGAACGAATATATTGGTTATCACTTTATTAACGTATATGTCATTATATTGATTGTCACTGGGAATATGAATTTTGACCCCATGATTAGGTAAAATCACTATAGATATGAGCGTTTCTCATCATATGTAATGTTCGTAGTATCCTATTTATATCTCAGTCATGTTACCCCACATAGACACTTTTCTGACTCGCATTTATATATTGTTTTGATGCTCCTTCATATCGTCGTTCATTACCATGTGTATCCTGTTACGAGCATAACTTATGAATTACGCTATGGCAAGATGTCATGCTATAATTAAAGATCTAGGAAGGAAAGGATAGAGGGCGCCACATGGTGCAGATCATAAAAATAAATAAAAACAGCAGCAAATGGATCACAAGAATCCTACTCACACAGTGTAAAGCACACAGTGTAAAGCACCAATGTGCAGTATTCGCAGTCCGGAACCACACGTCGTCCGGTAGACCTCTTTCAAGGGATGTCGTCAGGTGGGATTCCTCGTCTCACCAGGGAGAGTCCAGGGAAATCCCAAAATGGTGTGATGGGAGCAGGTCAGTGTCCAATATGTTTCATACCAGATAATCCCAAAAAAAACAAATGGATGGTGGTGATATAAAATTGTCCTAGGCCAAAAATGATGCAGCAGATAGAGAGTTAAAAAGTAATAAAATTTATTCCAAATTAAAAACAACAGCAACGCGTTTCTCAGTGTTCAACACTGTTTCATCAGGCTATACAAACATACTCTCAACATTGTTTCAAATAAAACTATATAAATTCTCTAAAAATCTGCAGAACCTGTTATAGTATGCTATATAAGCAATCAATTACCAAAGACAATAAATATATATAGTTTTATTTGAAACAATGTTATAAATAAAAACTGCTGTTCACCACATTAAGTGTATAATGGTATACCCCAATTAGGGTGTGGATTCTGATCAGATTGTTGATTGGTTCCTGTTTATTTTAAATATGGCAGTTGAGAGTATGTTTGTATAGCCTGATGAAACAGTGTTGAACACTGAGAAACGCGTTGCTGTTGTTTTTAATTTGGAATAAATTTTATTACTTTTTAACTCTCTATCTGCTGCATCATTTTTGGCCTAGGCCAATTTTATATCACCACCATCCATTTGTTTTTTTGGGGATTATCTGGTATGAACCATATTGGACACTGACCTGCTCCCATCGCACCATTTTGGGATTTCCCTGGACTCTCCCTGGTGAGACGAGGAATCCCACCTGACGACATCCCTTGAAAGAGGTCTACCGGACGACGTGTGGTTCTGGACTGCGAATACTGCACATTGGTGCTTTACACTGTGTGAGTAGGATTCTTGTGATCCATTTGCTGCTGTTTTTATTTATTTTTATGATCTGCACCATGTGGTGCCCTCTATCCTTTCCTTCCTAGATATATCATCCGTGTTGCGGCACAACACCCTGGAGGAGCAGCCTATACTATCTTGGAATACCCTCACCTGTCTATCAGCTTCTGGAATTGCCATTGTGTATTCTTGGACTCTGTATCAGAATACATACATTGAACTTTACAGGTTCTATTGTTACTTTTACTTTTGAGTGTCATTACAAGCAATGTTCTGATACTAATATTATAATACTGTTATTGTTATTTTATATACATTTATATACAATTATTTTTATCTTTACAGTTCATTTACTTTTTTCATCACTAATCTTTGTAATACCTATCCTAGGCGCATCTTATAAGTGCTGTAGTGATATCATCACTGAAACACTGGTTATTGTCTATAATTAAAGATGTTAATATAACCCTGCTATTTGCCACGGGTTTATTATGCTCGTCAGAGTACACACACCCCTTTTACCTGACGTCAGAGTCACGTGACAAACGCCTATCCAATGATAGGAGGACATTTTCATTGGCTCTTTTTTGGGGTGTTAGATTACTTACCCATGATTGGCCCATTATCGTCATTTAAGCAGTGAGGCTTTCCGAAGTCGGGTTAGCCTTTGAGAAAGCCTTTGTTTGGCGAAATGCGCATCAGGCGCTTGTAAAGAGCTCTGCTACCTTACCCTATGTTTCTAGTTTATAATAATAGTGGTATTTATTAAGTTAAATAAATTATACTGTATTGTGGACAGCTTTCTTGGGACTCAGACAGGCCTGCATCGCTCCAGTATTGCACTTAGAATAGTACAATTGTTTGAGGTCAATCCTCTTTTTTAGATAGCTTCTCTTGTGCAATCCGTGAGCATTTTAGGGTGCACACCTACCTGATATTCCCTTACTGTCTACACCTTCCTAGTGTCACTGATTGTGATTCTACTCTGTGTTATTTGATTATAGTACATAGGTATGGTAAAATAACGAGTATATATTATTATACTCGTTATTTTAATCTAAGTTTTACATTTACATATACCGATAGTTTTTAACTATCTTTTACTTGAATTAATAAAAGTTCATTTTTAATCTTTAACCCGCCCTGGACAGCCTCCACTCTACATATAGTATCCCCCCATTACACATTATAATTGTTGGGCTACCTTAGCCATAAACTATACTGTCAGTTTTCTGACAAACTATTGTGTTACTGATACGTATGGGGGGGTCTTGATAGATTGTATTACGATTTTTCCCTTCTATATATCATACTTTTAAATTCACTCCTATTTTCAAATGTGCTTTGTTCCTTTGGTATCCCTTGTTGAAAAATATTACTCACATATCTTACACTAGTGGGAGATGCTGCTGATTGGTGCCTGCACACATTTCTCTTTTGTGATTGGCTAACTAGATGTGTTCAGCTAGCTGCCAGTAGTGCAATGATGTTCCTTTTGCAAAAGGATAACGTGAGAACAAAGCAAATTTGATAAAAGAAGTAAATTGGAAAGTTGTTTAAAATTGTATGTTCTATCCAAATCATGAAATAAAATGTTGGGGTTTCCTGTCCCTTTAATTGGCTTGAGCAGAGAACAACTGCAAAACAATTCAGTTTATACTAACATAATGACAATAGTTAGCCTTGTCTTATGCAGAAGCAAGCTTGGATTGGCTGCTCCAAATAAGGCAAGTGGTGGGTGTTTTATTTAAAAACTACAGCAAACAACATGTTCATTTATTTTGAAAAATGTTTATACTTGGCTGATATTCTATAGCAAGACAACAGAACTATCTTGTAATTACAATTTGTTTAGTGTGTCTTAAAGGGACATGACACCAAATTTTTGTGATTTAGAAAGCGCATGTGATTTTTAACAACTTTCCAATTTACTTCCATTATCTAATTTGCCTAATTATCTTGATATCCGTTGTTGAAAAGCATATCTAAATACGCTCAGTAGTTGCTGATTAGTGGCTGCACATAGATGCCTTTGTGCATGTGCATTGCTATTTCTTCAACAAAGGATACCTAACGAATGAAGCAAATTAGATAATAGAAGTAAATTGGAATGTTATATTAAATTGTATTCTCTATCTGAACCATGACAGAAACATTTGGTTTCATGTCCCTTTAAGTGAGTTTGGACAGGGGTAGCGAGCATTTTATATTTTCAGAGTTGTTATAACTGCAAGTTTTTTTTATTTTTATTTTTTTATTATTTTAACATCTTTTTATGGTTTGGTATTTTAATTGTATCTTGTAATTTTTAATTACTTTTTTTTTAACTGAGAAACATAAATATAGAATCCTACATTTTGGTGTTTTAGGAAGTTGAACTGCTGGTATACAGTATGTGAAAATATAAAGTGTCCATGTGTGTTAGAAATATTTAGGACAAAGCTGTTTACAATATGCACTAAAATTATGTTACGTCGACTTTTTTCCATACATGAGTATTTTTGCTAAAAGTACTTTAGTCTTCTGAAGAAAAAAAAAAACATATTTTGTGTTTATAACTCACAGAAAAAGCACTGGAAATTAATGTGCAGCATACTAAAATTCTAATACAATTTCTGTTTTAATATATAACCATTTTGGAAATGTGGTCAGTTGTTTCATACATATAAAGAGTTAGGTTACACGTGGCATGCTTACTTTTACTTTCATTTATTTTATATGTTATGGGTAAAGTCAGAAATCCGGGTAATCCTAGGATTACCCAAGCAGCTCTGGGTAAAGTCCAATGTAGTGTAATTCCCCATCTACACTATTTTTTTTGCCTCTGCTTGAGGGGTTCAAGGAAGGCGCCCCCCGATCCTCTGGCATCCACCCAAGTGAACCTTGGGGAATGAGGTTTACAAGGGGGGCTTCACTTCCCTTGTACCCCACAGGTGGAGGCAGAAAAGATTGTACCCCCCAGGCGGAGGCAAAAAAGATAGTGAAGATGTGGGAATTACAGAGCCTCGTATATATGTTTGATAAATGTATTTATTGAAATGTGTTAAAAAGCAGGTCTTTTTTTTTTTTTAAATCAAATATATAGAAGATGTGGGAATTACAGTGCATCATATATATGTTTGATGCAGTGACTCCATGCACTTTGAGTAGATTTATGATGTTACTTCGGGCTTTACCCAGAGCTGCTTGGGTAATGCTAGGATTACCCAATTTCTGACTTAACCCAGAAAAAATTAGTGTAATAGTTTTTTTTCCATGTGTTTTTGATGTTTTTTGTGAACATTTATTTTTAACCCTTACACTTTAGACTAGGGGGATGATTTTTATTAAGATGCGAGCTGACATGATCGATCATGTCCGCCAGACATTGCTAAATGCAGACAGCAAACACTTTTGGCATTTAACATTGCACAAGCATTTCTAGTGAAATGCTTGTGCAATGCTGCCCCCTGCACATTCGCGGCCAATCGACAGCTAGCAGGGGGTGTCAATCATCCCGATTGCTGTCCGCTGCTTCATAACTTATGTTTTCCGATGCGCTGCATTCATGGCATGTTAAATGGGCCCCTAGGTCTTCAAGAGCTCTACTTCATTTAGCGCAAATCCAAGATGGCGTCCCTTCAATTCCGATTGGCTGATAGAATTCTATCAGCCAATCGGAATTAAGGTAGAAAAAATCGCATTCTATTGGCTGTTCCAATCAGCCAATAGGATTGAAGTTCAATCCTATTGGCTGATTGCATCAGCCAATAGGATTTTTTCTACCTTAATTCCGATTGGCTGATAGAATTATATCAGCCAATCGGAATTGAAGGGACGCCATCTTGGATGATGTCATTTAAATGAACCTTCATTCAGTCGTCGGATGAAGAAAGGAGAGGATGCTCCGCGTCGGATGTCTTGAAGATGGACCCGCTCCACGCCGGATAGATGAAGATAGAAGATGCCGTCTGGATGAAGACTTCTGCCCGTCTGGAGGACCTCTTCTTCCTGGCTTGGATGAAGACTTCTGTCCGTCTGGAGGACCACTTCGCCCGGCTTCGTTGAGGACTTCGGCCCAATTGGGTGAAGGGATTGTGATCTTCAAGGGGTTAGTGTTAGGTTTTATTAAGGGGGATTGGGTGGGTTTTAGAGTAGGGTTGGTTGTGTGGGTGGTGGGTTTTAATGTCGGGGGGGTATTGTACTTTTTTTTACAGGTAAAAGAGCTGATTACTTTGGGGCAATGCCCCACAAAAGGCCCTTTTAAGGGCTATTTGTAATTTAGTGTAGGGTAGGGCTTTTTATTATTTTGGGGGTCTTTTTTATTTTATTAGGGGGATTAGATTAGGTGTAATTAGTTTAAAAAACTTGTAATTATTTTATTATTTTCTGTAATTTAGTGGGGGTTTTTTCGTACTTTAGATAATTGTATTTAATTGTATTTAATTGTAGTTAATTTAGGGAATTAATTTAATTATAGTGTAGTGTTAGGTGTAATTGTAACTTAGGTTAGGTTTTATTTTACAGGTAAATTTGTTTTTTATTTTAACTAGGTAGCTATTAAATAGTTAATAACTATTTAATAACTATTCTACCTAGTTAAAATAAATACAAACTTGCCTGTAAAATAAAAATAAACCCTAAGCTAGCTACAATGTAATTATTAGTTATATTGTAGCTAGCTTAGGGTTTATTTTATAGGTAAGTACAGTATTTAGTTTTATAATAGGTTCCAGGCCCCTGGCACTCCCAACAAACGCGTCACCTACAAAAATGCTCCCGCACTGCTGAACGTGTCTGGAGGAAATCCCGCTCTGAACCTGATTTCATGCACTACAAGTTCATTCTCTACTCTTACACCTCTGCCCTTCACTTAGCTAAGCAAACCTACTTCTCTTCTCTTATATCCACTCACTCCTCAAACCCTAAAAGACTCCATTTTCAACTCTCTCCTCCACCCACCTGCACCAAACCCCTCATCTGCATTCAGTGCTCAAGACCTTGCTGACTATTTTCTCAATAAAACGTTTGCAATCCGAGGAAACATCCCAACACAAACCTGCAATCTCCCAACTCCGCTCCCAGTCACCCCCTCTGCCACTCTCTGCACCCTCCTCCCAACCACTGAGAGTGAAGTGGCTTCCCTTTTGTCTTCCTCACACCTCACTACCTTCCCACTTGACCCTATTCCTTCACATCTAATTCCTCCTCTGTCTACCACCCTCACTCCGGCTCTTACTCACATATTTAACCTATCCCTTTCTACCGGCTCATTCCCTGCCTCCTTCAAACATGCGAAGGTCACCCCCATCCTCAAAAAACCCTCCCTCGACCCTAACTCCCCTGCAAACTACCGCCCCATATCACTGCTCCCACTAGCTTCAAAACTCCTTGAAAAACTAGTTTTCAATCGCTTAACCCACTTCCTGTCCTCCAACTCATTGCTCGACCCCCTGCAATCTGGCATCCGTCCCCAACACTCAACTGAGACTGCCCTCACCAAGGTTACTAACGATCTCCTTTCTGCAAAAAACAAAGGCTACTACTCTATACTCATCTTACTTGACCTATCTGCTGCCTTTGACACTGTTGACCATCCCCTTCTCCTACAGTCTCTCAGTTCTCTTGGTCTCTGTGACACTGCCCTCTCCTGGATTCACTCTTATCTCTCTAACAGATCCTTCTCCGTCTCTTTTGCTGGTGACTCCTCCTCTCTATTGCCCCTGTCTGTTGGAGTACCTCAAGGCTCTGTCCTGGGTCCTCTACTCATCTCTATTTACACTTCTTCACTGGGTAAACTTATCAACAGCTATGGCTGCAGTTATTACCTCTATGCTGATGATACCCAGATCTACCTTTCCACCCCTGCACTCTCTCCTTCTGTCAACTCTCACATCAGCGACTGCTTATCTGGCATTTCCTCCTGGATGGCCTCTCACCACCTAAAAATAAATATGTCCAAGACCGAACTACTTCTAATTCCCCCCCTCTAGCTCCACTCCAGTCTCTAATTTTTCTATCACTGTTGGCGGCACCACTATCTCCCCATCACCCCAAGTCCGCTGCCTCGGAATCACGCTTGACTCAAATCTGTCCTTCATTCCCCACATCCAACTGCTCTCTTCATCCTGCCGCAACCACCTACACAATATCTCCAAAATCTGTGTGTTTCTGAGTACTGAAACTACCAAACAGCTCATCCACTCCCTGGTAATTTCCCGACTTGACTACTGTAACAACTTACTAACTGGCCTCCCTCTCTCCCGCCTCTCTCCCCTCCAATCCATCCTAAATGCATCTGCCAGGCTAATCCACCTCTCTCGACGCTCTGTTTCTGCTGCACCTCTCTGTGAGTCCCTTCACTGGCTCCCCATTCACAACAGAGTTAAATTCAAAATTCTCACCCTGACCTACAAAGCCCTCACCAATGCTGCCCCACCCTACCTGTCCTCACTCATCAACAAATATACTCCTGCCCGTCCCCTAAGATCCAACAACGACCTGCTTCTTGCATCCTCTACCATCACCTCCTCTCATTCTAGACTACAGGACTTCTCTCGTGCGGCACCAACCCTCTGGAACGCACTTCCTCGTGCTGTCAGACTTGCCCCTAACCTCTCCTTTAAACGTTCCCTAAAGACCTTTCTGTTCAGGGAAGCTTATCACCCAACTTATCAACAAACTAACTTCACTTAACTAACAGTTGCCCTCTATCTCCTCACTAATATCATTCTCACCTCTGCAGTCCCCACCTCCTGTTTCCAATCCTCCTACCCGTCCAGATTGTAAGTTCCCACGGGAATAGGGCCCTCAATTCCCCCCTGTATTTGTCTGTAAAATTTTGTGTCTTATTGTATTGTTTCTCCACTGTACTGTTATCCTTGTACCCATGGGCAGCTCTGCGGAATCTGTCGGCGCTTTATAAATAAAGAATAATAATAATAAATAGGAATAATTTAGTTAATTGTAGTTATTTTATTTAGATTTATTTAAATTATATTTAAGTTAGGGGTGTGTTAGGGTTAGGGTTAGACTTAGATTTAGGGGTTAATAACTTTAATATAGTGGCGGCGACGTTGGGGGCGGCAGATTAGGGGTTAATAAATGTAGGTAGGTGTCGGCGATGTTAGGGACGGCAGAGTAGGGGTTAATAAAATTTAACTAGTGTTTGCGAGGCGGGAGTGCAGCGGTTTAGGGGTTAATATGTTTATTATAGTGGCGGCAACGTTGGGGGCGGCGGATTAGGGGTTAATAAATGTAGGTAGGTAGGGGCGGCAGAGTAGGGGTTAAAAAAATAATGTAGGGTTCGGCGATGTTGGGGGCAGCAGATTAGGGGTTCATAAGTATAATGTAGGTGGCGGTGTCCGGAGCAGAAGATTAGGGGTTAATAATATAATGCAGGTGTCGGGCAATGTCGGGGGGCGGCAGATTAGGGGTTAATAAGTGTAAGATTAGGGGTGTTTAGACTTGGGGTTCATGTTACGGTGTTAGGTGTAGACATAAATTTATTTTCCCCAAAGGAATCAATGGGGCTGCGTTAGGAGCTGAACGCTGCTTTTTTTCAGGTGTTAGGTTTTTTTTCAGCCGGCTCTGCCCCATTGATACCTATGGGGAAATCGGGCACGAGCATGTTTTACCAATTTACCGCTACCGTAAGCAGTGCTGGTATTAAGGTGAGATGTGGAGCAAAATTTAGCTCTCCACTCACTTTTCTGCGGCAGAGTAGGGGTTAAAAAAATAATGTAGGGTTTGGCGATGTTGGGGGCAGCAGAGTAGGGGTTAAAAAAATAATGTAGGGTTCGGCGATGTTGGGGGCAGCAGATTAGGGGTTCATAAGTATAATGTAGGTGGCGGCGGTGTCCGGAGCAGAAGATTAGGGGTTAATAATATAATGCAGGTGTCGGCGATGTCGGGGGCGGCAGATTAGGGGTTAATAAGTGTAAGATTAGGGGTGTTTAGACTCGGGGTTCATGTTAGGGTGTTAGGTGTAGACATAAATTTATTTTCCCCATAGGAATCAATGGGGCTGCGTTAGGAGCTGAACGCTGCTTTTTTTCAGGTGTTAGGTTTTTTTTCAGCCGGCTCTGCCCCATTGATACCTATGGGGAAATCGTGCACGAGCATGTTTTACCAGCTTACCGCTACCGTAAGCAGTGCTGGTATTAAGCTGAGATGTGGAGCAAAATTTATCTCTCCACTCACTTTTCTGCGGCTAACGCCAGGTTTGTAAAAACCTGTAATACCAGCGCTGTCTGTAGGTGAGCGGTGAGCATAAACTGCTCGTTAGCACCGCACACCATTACCGACAACTCGTAATCTACTCGTAATCTAGGCGTAAGTATTGAAATAATGCTGTTGTACCTGAAGGTTATAGCTCTGAAGATATAGGGGTAGATTTATTAAATGTCAAGTGGACATGATTCGCTATAGCGAATCATGAACGCTCAACATCTCTAAATGCTGCTTCTTAACTTCAGTTTCAGGCGAGTCTGAAACAATTGGCCTCCGAAGTAGCATTCAATGCTTCATAAATGGAGCCCTAAGTACTCTTCCTGTAGTTTAAGGAGTTTAATTGTATTGTACTCATTTCTTTTCCATGTAGGTACACTCTTGAGGATACAAACGTTCATGATTCTGTTAGAGCACACAATTTTAAACAGCTTTCCAGTTTACTTTTATTATCAAATTTGCTTTGTTCTCTTGATATCCTTTGTTGAAAAGTATACATGGGCTCAGGAGCTAGATGCTGATTGGTGGCCTCCTGTCATTGGCTCACCTTATGTGATCTACTAGCTCCCCCTTGTGCATTGTTGCTCCTTCAACAAATTAGACCAAAAAAATGACACAGAAGGTAATTAAAGTTTCTTAAAATTGTGTGCTCTATCTGAAAATCTTTAAGTTTCATGTTCCTTTAAGGAGTTATAGGATTCCCTGTCTATCATTTTATGTGTACAGTGACACACATTGCTGTTGTAAAATCAGCCTGAGCTCTGGTGTGAGAACTCACTCAGCAGGGAAAAGGTTAATGGAATACTGTAAGGGAAAAGATTATTTAAATAAATACACATAAATATATATTTACACAAATACACGTACCAATTACTTCTGCGTCCACTTCGCTCTTCCTCACTGTCAGAACCTTGGAGAAGCTTCTGTTTACTGCTTGATTTTTCTCTTAGGCTGTCCTGCTTTGGCATCATGAAATGTGGAGAGACCAAAAATGGTTCCTTCTCCTTCAGGTTGTTCTTTTGCTCCAGATCATTGGTAACTCTCTCCATTTCTTTGCTCTGTACTCTCTTCATCCATTTCAGAAGCATCACTAACCCACAGCCCAGCAAACAGAGTGCAACAAGCCCCAAAGAAGCTATTGTAATCAAGTAGGATGAGGAATCTGATCCACGTCGATAGGATGGTGTGGGATCTTCAACCATGAACTCACAGGTAGATCCCATGAAGCCTACTGGGCATTGACACACATGGCCACTGAAATGAGTATAACAGGTGGCCCCATTTTGACAGGGATTTGAACTACAAGCGTCCATGCGCAGGGTGCAGTCTTTGCCTCCATATCCTAAAGTACAAGAGCACGTGTAGCTGTTTACCCCATCAACACATGTTCCCCCATTAGAACATGGCCCATGAGCACAGTCATCAATATTCAGCTCACATCGGGAGCCAGAAAATCCTGAACGACATTTACACAAAGCAACACGGCCCACGTCCAAGCAGTGACCACCTAAGTTACAGTAAAAGTGAAAACAAACAATCAGGATTGTGGATAGACTGATTCATATTACACTAGAACAAAAACCTATTCTGTATGAAATCGTATATGAGTTCTCACAACAAAAGAAATTGTTTGCTGCCTTTCTAACAGGAAGATTTGCACAGTTGTTGTTTGATTATGAAACTAAAATTTTTGAATATAGATCATTTTAATAAAATTTGCTGTGCTATTTTGCAAGGTACTGAACTTTGATCAAAACAACTGAATGTAAGGTTTACGTAAATCTTAATAGTTCCCATTGTTTCAAATGGACTTTGGAATACTATTTGCAGGGGTGGAAAAATCTCACCATTGAGTTGGTGAAAAAGGTTATTATAGACACAAATTTCTTACTTATCCACTGCAATTTCTTCCTTTATTATGGCTAGTTGAAAATTTTCAGTGCCGGATTGAACTACCAGGATACCAGGTGATTTCCCGGTGGGCTGCAGCAGCTGGGGCTGGAAAGCTACAATTTAAAGGGGTGGATAATGGATGCAATTGGGTTGTAGGATGCCTATATAACATCAATCTGGCATTTTTATTTATTGCAAAGTAATGTAATTTAATTCTGAAAAAATATTGGCTAAGGAGTATCTCAGTAATCCCCTTTGAGTTGGCATTCTACCAACTCAACGGAAAATAGGGGTTGTGTTCATATTTTTCCAGGCCTGCTTTTTATTCCGAGTCCGGCCCTTGTTGAAATACCCAGCCATTAATGTGAGTTTTCACTTACTATAAATCTTAACCTGAGCTCACGGGACACATTTGTCAGAAATAATATTCTTTGATACATTTCACATGAATTGCGAAGAGTTTAGCATCTAAGAAAAAGGATAACAGCTCCAGAAAATTGTTGCTCACCATTAAGGCAGGGGCTGTTGGTGCATCTGTCAATTTTCTTCTCACAGTTGGAGCCGTGGTAACTGAAGGGGCAACGACAGACATAGCCTCCATTGTTCTTTTCTACACATGTACCCCCATTAAAGCATGGGCCATCTGCACAAGTGATTGCGCTGATATCACAGTTTTTCCCATAGAACCCGCGTGGACATACACATTTATAGTCATTTTCCAAGTCCTGAAGTAAAAGTAAAAAGAGGAAATGCAGGAAGGGGAGAAGGCAAGAAAAAAATGATAGGATAGTATTGGAAAGGATACAACAGTAATGAATGGCATGAAGTGGAGTGAGGAAGGGGAAAGTGTGTCAGAGATTAGGAGATAAGTAAAATTTTATATGCAATGTTTGGAAAATAACAGAGTTGGTAGTTGAAACAAATTAGAAAAAAAAATGAGAACAAGAAGAGATACAAGAGAAAGGAGTCATGGGTAAATAATGAGAAAATGTTGAAGTGAATTGAGCG
Organism: Bombina bombina; assembly: GCF_027579735.1. NCBI lineage: Eukaryota > Metazoa > Chordata > Amphibia > Anura > Bombinatoridae > Bombina > Bombina bombina. Next base: position 507,817,656 of record NC_069505.1, on the reverse strand, counting down.
GAAAAGTGAAGAGAGTAGAAAAGAATATGAAGCGGATAGATTGCAATGTTGGGTGTTGACGGGACGTAAACAGAAAAACCCGATAGAATAAGGAGGGATTATTAAACGGAAAAAATTGGGTAATTAAAAAAAATGGAGAAAGGGCAATTAAAAAAACGGCGGATAAAGGGGGCAACGTGGAAAAACAAGCAACATGACAAAAAGAAGTAACAGATTTTGATAAAACAAGTGACGAGAGAATAAAGTGTGGGAGGAAGTAGAAAAATAAAGAATATGATAAAGAGAAAAGAAGAAATTATAAGAGAGGGTGGGAAAGTGGAAGGATTAAGGAATGGAAAGTAAGAGAAGGAATAGTTGGGAAAGAGAAGGGAGGTAGATGAGGGTAAAAAGGGTGTGAAACAAAAAAACAAAACTTGTTAATGGAAGTCCTCACAGACTTGTAAATATGTCTATATACAGACATGCAAACGTTTGTATTCATTTAGGTAGTTGCAATATCAGAACCGTTAACATCAATAACCCTGAAGAAGCCAACTGTAAGTTATTAAGCAGTAACTGTGAAACTTGTATTGAAAACTGAGTAAGTCATTCAAAAACAAATCTTGCAGCCCTAGAATTTAAGATAAATATTTTTCATTGAACGATAAGAATGGCGTTGGCTTTTCCCACCTGGTCCATCTCAGATAAGATTATTATTGCTAAGGGAGTATAATATATTCCTTGCCAGGCACCAAGTGGTTATTCTGTGCAACAAGCATTTGGCTTTGCTAACAATTTTTCTTTTAAAAGGTCAAAATTAAACTTTCAAGATTTAGATATAGCATGTATTTTTAAACAACTTTCCAATTGACTTTTATTATCTAATTTGCCTTTGATATCTAGTTATTCTTTGTTGACTTTCATATGTAGGTAGGCTCAGGAGCAGCAATGCACTACTGGGACCCAGCTGCCGGTTAGTGGCTGCATATACTGTATATACCTCTTCCCATTGGCTCACCCATTGTTTCAGCTAGCTCCCAGTAGTGCATTACTGATTCTTCAACATAGAATACCCAGAGAATGAAGCACATTTGAAAATTGGAAGTAAACTGGAATGTTGCTTAAAATTGTATGCTCTGTTTGAATCATGAAAGACAAAATGTGGGTTTCATGTCCCTTTAAGTTCGTAAAACTTTTTGTTTTACTGACATGCTACTTTTTGATGTCTTTATTTTCTGTGTAAAGTGGGATACGGTATTCATTGTCTGCTATGTAACCTCCTTATAAAGCAATGTATAAGTGGGTACAACATTTACTTTGCTGGGTTAGCAGTATTGATATTTATTTGTTTTCTTTTTTTTTATTATTCAAACAAAGAGATTGAAATGAATAGTTTCCACTGTTAATGTTTGTAGTATTTGTTGAACTGAATAACCTGCTTGTGCCTTTCTCCGCTTAATCAACTCTATTAATTTTGGAATAAGATATTGATAATTAAAGATAGAGGTGAGATAAAAAAGAATATATAATGTTTAGTAAATTTCTTTTGAATTTCATATTCATATTTTATTTAGCTTCAATCCCCAACTAGGCTGTCCGCATTAGAGAAATATTACTCTTCTAATGTGTTCTTTTTGAAAAAGTAAACTTTGCCATAACGGGCTGGATTACACGACGCTGGTAAAAATGGGTTCGCTACAGGAAAAGTTAGCGGTTATGTTTTTGTTAAGTACCGAGCCAATTTTCACTTACATATTACACGACACTTGTGGGTAAAATTCCTTGCGCTTGTTACTTCCGTGTGGTCATAAGTAGCGACCACTTACTACGTAATACAAAGTTGTAGGGATTTTTAGTTTGAAGGTGCTTCAGTTGCATATTTTGCAACAACATTGCTCCAGTCACTTTTCCAGCCATTTCTATTACCTGTGTTAGAGTCAGAGTAGCTACAGGTGCAAAGTAGCTGTAGCAGATTTTTAAAGAACTGATTTTACCTTCCCAAGTGTTTTTGTAAGTTACAAGAAATAATGAATGTATTTATAAAAAAAGAACAGTTACACTTACATTAGCATCTTATTATATAAATTAATTTAATTTTCTTAAAATAATGTATGCATATATCAAACAAATATTTATTTTAAAAAAAAAAGCATTAAAAATATTAAAATTAATATATTGTATTATTTTAAAACCATAAGTAAATTTTACCAATGCTCTGGTATTACTCTATTATAGTATCTATTAATTCAATTTGGTTTTGATAATATGTAATGGTCTCTTGACATATATACCAAAGGAGAGATTAATAAACGTAAGTTATAACGTTTATTTATTTTATTTTTAAAAAGCCATCTTGTATAGTTTACCAATACTAACATTCCGCGACTTTGAACTTACAAGTTTTGAATCCACCCGTAGAAAGAAGAGATGTCGTGTCAGCTTAGAAATGTTAGTAAATTTGTAGCGATTATCGTATGATAGGTTAGCTACAATGCATTAGAAAATCCCATTAAAAGTATAGGCAGCCATATCCTTTGGCTACCTTGTTCTTGCTACCATTTGTAGCAAATAAAGTGTGATAGTTCATGATTTACTACTTGTAGCTAGTGCTGGTACAAAGCTCTTGCTTACAGGTAGCTAACGTCGTGTAATCCAGCACCAAGTTGGCAGATATTCAAAGGTATTTCGTGAACAGGAAATAATAAATATATATATATATATTTATTTATTTCAATTTAGGATCTTGCAACTGCTTTGTACAGCTAGTGATAACTGAGAATTGTTTTGTATCTATGAATCAGCATTTGCTTGATTAGTAATAGAACTGCAATATAATGAATCAGCAAAATAAAGACGGTCAACACATTTTTAAATAGAAGCTCAATTTTTGCGGCAGTACCACATTCCCGTTGCTATTTTTGTGTGTCACTAAATAATTGTGACTCCTTATGGGTGGAAGTAATGATCACCCATAAGGAGATTTAGACCCTTGTCACATTAAGCATTGATACTTAGATTATAGTTGCTATATGTAGATGATATGGTTACAGAAGTTATTCCCTTAGCCTGGTCCGATTCTCTCTTTTTTTTTTTTGTTGTAAGACTGATAAAAATCTTGACTTTTTATGTAATTAAAGTGAATGTCAATTTTGATGCTAAAGGGCCGAGTTTTTAAAAATTTGATTAAAAACAGGGGCACTTTAATTCATCAAAATTTACATTTCACTCCTGTTGACAAAAAAAAAACTTACCTTTTAATCTTCACAGCAGCTCCAGCTTCCTCCACCCGTCGCAAAGCCTCTTACTGGGTCTAAAATGAGGAATCCGGCTTCCTCCAGCCACAGCGTTGAATCAGACACTGATTCCCCCGGGGGGAAGCCGTGATTGGAGGATGACCTATCCATTATTTCTGAAAGCAGAAATGGCTTGCAACGACCGGAGGAAGCTGGAGCTGCTGTGAAGATTAAAAGGTAAGTTTTTTTTCACAACACGAGTGAAATGTAAATTTTGATGAATTAAAGTGCCCCTGTTTTTAATCGAATTTTTAAAAACTGGGCACTTTAGCATCAAAATTGACATTCACTTTAAACCGGTCTGTAGTGAAGTAGGAGGGTTAATTTAGACATTAACCCCTTCATGCTGGGGCCAAGTGTTTAACATTGGAACTTAGTTTGCTTGTTTGAAAACTGAAAACACGCAACCGTCGATGTGATCACGTGATTTCAAGGTTGGAATCAGCTTATAGGGGACTGCCTATTATGCTAGGCAGACCCCCAGGACGCCAAAAAAGGTGGTCGTTCCATGCCTTCCTAACGGCTTTAAAGCTCAGCGCTGTTAGGTCGGTGTACAGGGGTTAAGGGATGAAATGTTATGTTACCATTGTTTTTTTCATTGTTATCTTTGCCTTAGTGAGTGGAATGCAGAATGACAGACTTAACAAACTGCACTGTACAAAACGTTCTGAAGACTAAAGAGTTAATTTATCAAGCTCCGTATGGAGCTTGATGCCCTGTGTTTCTGGCGAGCCTTCAGGCTCGTCGGAAACAGAACCTGTCTGCCTGCTCTGAGACGGCGGACAGAAATCAACCCGATCGAATACGATCAGGTTGATTGACAGCCCCTGCTAACAGCCGATTGGCCGCAAATCTGCAGGGGGTGGTATTGCACCAGCAGTTCACAAGAATTGCTTGTGCAATGATATCGATGTGCAGCGGACATCATACGCTACATCATATCATGTCCACTCGCACATTAATAAATTGACCCCTAAAGGTTATCTTAACAGGACAATACATCTGTCTCTTCCAATTCTCTGTACACCCCATGCTTAATACTACATTTTATCTAGATGGGTTAATGGAGCAAAAATATTCCAAATGCACTGTACAGTCTCCTAATATATAGGTTGTTTAGTAGTGGCCATACACCATTCTGAAGGCTACAGGTCACTTAGATGGCACAATTCAACCAAACTATAATAACGCACAGTACTCTGTCTCCTGAAGACTACAGACCATCTATGGGGGAGGGGGGAGCAGACTTCCAATTGCACTGTACTATATTGTAGATTACAGGTCATGTAAAGCACTGTTTCTTAACTCCAGTCCTCAAATACCCCTAACAGGCCAGATGTTCATGATATCTTAAAGGGACATGATACCTAATTGTTTTCTTTCATGGTTCATATAGAGCATACCATTTTAAAAATGTTTCAGTTTACTTGTTTTATCTAATTTACTTTGTTCTCTTGATATCATTTGTTGAAAGGCAAACCTAGGTAGACTCAGGAGCTGGGAGCTAGCTGCTGATTGGGGGTTGCACACATATGCCCATATTGATATTGGCTTACTGGTGTGCTCAGTTAGCTCCCAGTAGTGAATTGTTGCTTCTTCAAGAAAGGATACCTAGAGAATGAAGCAATAATAGAAGTAAACTGGAAAGTTGTTTACAAATCTATGGTCTTTCAGAATCAAGAAAGAAAATTTTGGGGTTTCATGTCCTTTTAATGAGAGCACAGGTGACATGATCGGATGATCGGTAACGATGGTTATTAGCCTGCCCTCACCCATCAGCTTATTATTTCACAAGTGCATCATGAAACTCTGGCCTGTTAGGGGTCAAACAGACAATATAGTACATTTAGGGTTAGATTACGAGTGGCACACTAACTGTTGCTTGCTATGATAAGGGGTTTATCGCGGCTCTTTGCGCACACCAGAAGTAGCACACGTGTTACAATTTGGAAGTAAACGTGTTTGCTTAAGCGCAAATTAATTTACCATGCTTTGGGTTGGCGCGACTTCAGAACTCTGGTTAACTGTTACGCAAGACAAAAAAAGTTGCACAAAAAACATAAAAAAATACATTTCAAAGTACAGTTACACTCATAATAAAATTGTCTGATAAAAATGATTTCAACAAAAATAATTGCATAAAAGTTAAAAGAGCTCGAAGATATGAGGTCTTAGGTGTTAATAAAAAAAGGGCTGCAAAGAGCTTAACTTAGCTTATTTTACCAAAAAACAAAACAAAACAAACATCAGATATATACAGAAAATATCTATTTAAGAATATATAGAACATATTCTGCTATGTGAAGAACATTGGAATGTGAAATAGTCATATTTCATGTCGGGTTAGCGCACTTTGGTTAAACGTGATCAGGTTTGCACGCGAGCAGGGTGTATTTACTTTGTTTCCACTTTTTCGCACTCCAATGACGTCTATAGGGGATTAAGTCAATTTGTAATACGCGCAAAAAAAAACTAACTTCTAAAGAAGTTAACACGCAAATTTGCGCTCCACCCGTAATCTAGCCCTTAAAGTGCATTTTCGATACGCTCCTGAAAGCTGCAGGTCATTTAGAAGCGACAATACTGTAGATTATTCCAACTGTACTGAATATACTGTTATAAATGGAATTGGTCATCTAGATAAGACAATACGGCAGACTTCTCCAAACAGCACTGTAAACATCTTAAAGGCTAGATTTCATTAGGATGTGACCATACAGCAAAAATATATCAATTGTATTGTACATAGCTTCTTGAGGGATGTCTAGAAGGGACTATGCAACAGTTGTATACATCTGTGCTGTACACACCATCTTGAAAATTACCACCCATTTAAATTGACAGTGCAACACACCTCTCCGGCTGGAGACTGGACCACATGATTGGATAATAATATAATCGAGTGATAATAGCAAAATGGAGTGTAGAGCTTAGTAGGGTACCAGTTGTGTATTGCTGCCAACTAGTGAAAGTTTGTAGATATGACTGTGATGTCAACCAAATCACCTAGAGTGTCCTAGGGAGTAAGAGCCATTATTCCACAAAACAACATCTCCATTAAACTGCTGTAGGAACAATATTGTATTGCAGTTAAAGGACAGTGACATTATCCTGGTGACATTGTAGACATAAGGCCGGAAGAGGATATAAACTATTGGAGAGTGCTGGACATCTAGAGAATATCATACCGAATAACAATCTCTACTGGATATAAGTTCTCCAAGAGAATTTAAGTGATATATAAGTATAATATAGCAATAAACTAATATAACCTAATCTAAAGAGTCGGTGTCATCTAGATGTACATTTCAGAACTGTAGGCCTCCCCCAGTCTTAGAGTGTTACTAAATAATCTATATAATTATTTATAAAGAATGTACTAAAAATGTACTTCTTGTTGTTCATACTATATACACTTACGTTGCAGCTGCCACCGTTCTTGCATGGGTTACTGGCACACTCGTTAGTTTCTATTTCACAAGTTTTCCCAGTGTAGCCAGCACGGCAGGTGCAGGAGTAGCTTCCCTGGCCGGTGTTGGTGCAGCTTGCTCCATTGCGACATGGTCGGTGGTTAGTGCAGTAGTTGAGATCCTGGTTACAGAAGAGGCCTCCCCAGCCTTCCTTGCAGGTACATTCCCATGGCTGAGAGCAGGCACCATGCAGGCAGCCAGGGTAACGAAGACATTCATCACACAAACGTCCTTGCCAGCCCATGCGGCACTTACACTCTCCAGGAACGTCACAGAACCCATGAGTCTCACTACAGCCTGCCAGACAGATTGCTGGAAGAGAAAGAGCAACAAACGTGTCACATATTGCTCAACTGCACTGCTAGAGCAAAAAAACGGTCAAGCTCATTATTATCAAGGCTAAATAATTAGCACAGTGATGGGTAACCAATATCATTGAAAGTGTTGTATACATAGCTCTCAAAAGGGCGGAACCAAACTTTTTACTACTTGTTATTATGTACCACATGGATCTTTAAACCTGTGTATAGCACACAGAAACCCCATGATCTCTTACACATGCAACTTAAAGGGACATGAAAGCCAAACATTTTCTTTCATGATTCAGATAGCGAATAGAATTTTAAACAACTTTCTAATTCACTTCTATTATCTAATTTGTTTAATTCTCTTAGTATCATTTATTGAAGGAGCAGCAATGCACTACTGGTTTCTAGCTGAAAACATGGGGTGAGCCAATGACTATCAGTATATATATGCAGCCACCAATCAGTAGCTAGAACCTATGTTCTTTGCTGCTCCTGAGCTTTCCTAGATAAACCTTTCAGCAAAGGATAACAAAAGAAGGAAGAAAATTAGATAATAGAAGTAAATTGGAAAGTTGTTTAAAAAATGTTTCTCTATCTGAATCATGAAAAAAAAAATGTGGGGTTTCGTGTCCCTTTAAAGACACAACATGAAGCTTAAACCCTGTCTGTGACCCACATATACCCATCGAATCCTCAAACCTTCGTGTGACTCACACCCCATGAATCCTAAGACGTGTGACTTTCGCCCTATAAACCCTTAAACATTAACACATAACAGACGCCACATAAACCCTAGGGGGCATATATGCCCGTGTTTACGGCGAGCCTGAAACAGAAGTTATGAAGCAGCAGTCTAAAGACCGCTGCTCCATAACCTCTCCGCCTGCTCTGGGGCGGCGGACAGAAATTAACCTGATTGAATACGATCAGGTTGATTGACACCCCCTGCTAGTGGCCAATTGGCCGCAAATCTGCAGGGGGCGGTATTGCACCAGCAGTTTACAAGAACTGCTGGTGCAATGATAAATGCCGACAGCTCGCGCATTAATACATACATTAAGACCCCTAGGGCTCATATTTGACTTACAAACTCCTTATGAACACTAAACCACACCAACACTTAACTTGCATGTGAGTCACAAACCCTTCCATCAACTCATAGTCATGTGTGTGACTAAAATATATATGGGACACTCCATACTGTGTGCCTTCTCTGGATTTCTCTTTTCCTTGCCATGGTTTTCTGTATATTCAACCCTATTCTGGAGTCTCTTTACATCTACTACTTATCTGTTTTCCATGTTGCTCTGGCTGTCTCTTCTACACCACTACCTGGGTGTTCCACGGTTGGTCTAGAGTTTCTGGGAACAGGGATTTGGGGGTGGGGGTCTGAACATATATAGGCAATATTTGTTAATTTGGGAATAGGATCTGGTCATTCAGAAGCAAGATCTGATCATTTGGGGTGGGCCAGGGATTTGGGTGTAGAAACTGGACATGCAATGTACTTTTATTATTTATTTTGACTTTTTTTTTTCCCTCCAATTTAACGGTTATTTTTTAAATTTATCACAGAATCTGCAGTGTACCCTACAAGATTCAGTACACTAATTGTTTATTATTATACAGAGTGACAGTTTGATCAGTGCAGTTTCATAGTTTTATCAAAGTTATATCTGTCGCTCATTGGCCATGACAAAGAAGATAAACGTATAAACATACGTAAAGGGACAGTCTACTTGAAATTGTATATTGTTTAAAAATATAGAAAATATATTTATTACCTATTCCCCCAGCTTTGCATAACCAACTGTTATATCAATACACTTTTTACCTCTGTGATTACCTTGTATCTAATCCTCTGCAGACTGCCTCCTAATCTCAGTTCTTTTGACAGACTTGCATTTTAGCCAATCAGTGCTAAGTCATAAATAACTCCACGGGAGTGAGCACAATGTTATATGGCACACACAAACTAGCATTGTCTAACGGTGAAAAACTCAAAATGCCCTGAGATAAGAGGCGGCCTTCAACGGCTTAGAAATCACTTTATGAGCCTACCTAGGTTTAACTTTCAACATAGAATAACCAAGAGAACAAAGCAAATTTGATGATAAAAGTAAATGGGAAAGGTGTTTACAATTGCATGCCCTATCTGAATCATGAATGTTTAATTTTGACTTGCTTGTCCCTTTAAGAGGCTTTTCAATGGGTGTGTTTTTGGATTGCAAAATGCTTTTTAAGTAGTTATGGCATATGCCTTTGTATTGCAGTGCATGATTACTGATTTATATTATTCACAAAACATGGGGATCAACACAGGATAAACGTGCTCCTTCCTGTATGCTTATTACAATCAGCACTCATATTTTTGACCTGTGTGTGTAAATAGGTTTGTTGCACTTGTGCAAGAATGATCAGTGTCTAATCCTATATAATAAAAGACAAGAGTTTGTCTGAAGCCGTCATGCGCAGTTCAGACAAACTCTTGCCGCGAGGACCCGGCAGCTCAGCTGTAACACAGAGGCGCGCGAGGACCCGGCAGCTCAGCTGTAACACAGAGGCGCGCGAGGACCCGGCAGCTCAGCTGTAACACAGAGGCGCGCGAGGACCCGGCAGCTCAGCTGTAACACAGAGGCGCGCGAGGACCCGGGAGAGAGAGGAGAGAGAGAAAAAGAGAGAGGAAAAGAGAGAGGAAAAGAGAGAGGAAAAGAGAGAGGAAAAGAGAGAGGAAAAGAGAGAGGAAAAGAGAGAGGAAAAGAGAGAGGAAAAGAGAGAGGAAAAGAGAGAGGGAAAGAGAGAGGGAAAGAGAGAGGGAAAGAGAGAGGAAAAGAGAGAGGAAAAGAGAGAGGAAAAGAGAGAGGAAAAGAGAGAGGAAAAGAGAGAGGAAAAGAGAGAGATATATAACATAACACGGCCCGTGTGAACGGGCTTTAGGACTAGTATCTTAATAATGCACTAAAGTTTATTTAAACATTTCCAGAAATGCATTCACTAAATTTGTGCATGTAAAAAAAATCCAGCAGCAAACAGAAAAGACAAAGAATATAAATAATCACAAACTATTATTTAAAATATCCAAGACTAGACTAGTTTTAGAATATACTGGAGATGCTTTCTGAACAAAGACTCTTTGGCCTGTTTGAAATAACAGATTAAGTCAGCACTACTAGCACCTGCATGAGTATGGGAGGGGATGTGGTGGCTTTCTTTTGTATGACACTTGTCATTATTTTTCAAGACAATGAGGGGCACCACTACTCTCATTTCCTTAGAATTCAGTTGACCCCTCCTCCACCTAGTTATCTCTGGCTGGCATTGGCGATAAATGGTCTCCAGGGAACCCTTCTTCAATAAACACATGCCATATGCTGCCCTCAAGCTAAAGCCCAAGGATAACAGAGAGTTGCAGTTGGGTAAACACCCCTATTGCAGGAGTATTTGCTTAAACAGCTTTTACTATTGCATATGTTTGCTGTACTGAAGTACATATTTATATCACTATGTCTTATACCAGAATACTGCTCTCTGCTTGTGGTAGGGTCTGCTATAGTACTGCTTTATTGTAAGGTCCTAGTAGCAGTCTCTCCCCTTATATAACTAGATTGCAAGTTCTTATGGACAGTCTCCTATTAGAACTCTAGAGTTTAACTTCCTTTATGACCAGTAGATTCTGTTACAGCACTAGACTTTAAACTCTTTGGACAGACTCTCCTATTACAAAACTAGATTGTTAGCTAGGTCTTTCACTATATCACTGGACTGTAATTAACTTGAGGCAGGGACTCCCATTATAACACTTCATTTTAAGCTACCTGGAACAGGATCTCCCATTATGTTCAATTGGCTAAAATTCCTTTGGGCAAAACTATAATTTCCAGAAGCCATATAAATGGGGGGCACACTGGTTTCCACGCTCAAAAATAGTGGGGCAACTATTAATTGCCAATGCTAAAACATGATCATTGACTGTATACGTCTATATTTTGGCAAAGTCTTTCTCTCGCCTTCTTAAGTTGTCACATTCAATTACAGTACAAATCCTTGCTGTGCATGCATTATAGGTTCTAGGGTAACACACTATTGTCTCATTAACACACAAAGAAACACTGCTTTTACTATTTTGTGACAGTATCTTTGCTGTGCACAGGCTGTGTCAATAGCATACAGATTTACACACTTCCATAATAACAGAGAGCAGATGTTTTAATATTACCCTATGCGTTATTGGCACAAAAGGGTTAAACTACTACTCTGTGTATTACTAACATAAGTGTTAGCCCAGAGTTGTATGTGTAACATAAGCGTGAACACAAAGTTGTATGTGTAACTGTTAAAAGGCTTTGTGTTAATGGCACAAAGGGTTTGACCTATTAGCACTATTTACAAATAGGAGTGGTTTTATAAATTTGTGTCAAATTTACACACAGTAGTTGTTTAACCCCTTTCATGCAAGATACATTTTATTTCTTGGTAGTAACATTTAAACTGTTCCTGCTGTGCCATATAACCACTAGATAGTAACATTCTAGGGCCGTGTTCTCTCACTATATAGTGATGGGCAGGGGCATTTAAGACATTCTGTTTGGGGCTTACAAAGGCAGCTAAATATTAAAATATATAAATGTGGTAGTGGAGCAATCAGGTAGAACAGGGTTCTTCAAACTTTTTCCCCCAAGACCCAGTGACATAATACCACATACCTTTGTGACCCTATTTTTATTTTTATTGGTCTGAAAATGTCAGAGGTAGTATACAACAAGATAGCTGCAATTTTTGGCAAAGTGACTTAAATGTGAGCTTACTTTATTCCTGACTGTATTCAAACTTGCAAGTGTTGTAAAAGATAATAGCACACACACTCTCTCATACAACACACACTCTCATGCCTTACACACACACACTTTCATGTCATAAACAAATACCACACACACTCTCATACCATACACACACCACACACAATCTCATACTACACACCTTTATAACATACACACACACTCTCATACTACACACACACCACACACAATCTCATACTACACACCTTTATAACATACACACACACTCATACTACACACACACCACACACAATCTCATACTACACACCTTTATAACATACACACACACTCATACTACACACACACCACACACAATCTCATACCACACACCTTTATAACATACACACACACACTCTCATACCATACACACACCACACACAATCTCATACTACACACCTTTATAACATACACACACACTCTCATACTACACACACACCACACACAAAATATCATACCACACACCTTTATAACATACACACACACTCTCATACCATTTTCACACACCACACACAATCTCATACCACACACCTTTATAACATACACACACACTCTCATACCATTTTCACACACCACACACAATCTCATACCACACACCTTTATAACATATACACACACACTCTCATACTACACACACACCACACACAAAATCTCATACCACACACCTTTATAACATACACACACACTCTCATACCATTTTCACACACCACACACAATCTCATACCACACACCTTTATAACATACACACACACTCTCATACCATTTTCACACACCACACACAATCTCATACCACACACCTTTATAACATATACACACACACTCTCATACTACACACACCACACACACAAAATCTCATACCACACACCTTTATAACATATACACACACTCTCATACCATTTTCACACACCACACACAATCTCATACCACACACCTTTATAACATACACTCACACTCTCATACAACATATTAATATCCAAAATGTGTAAAATCAGTAGCGCCTAAAAACCAACAAAAATCTAAAGTGATGCTGTTATAATCAATATACAGAACATGTGTGTGCAAAAGAATATGTGCAGATAAACATATGCATGTGCAAAAACACAACAATAAACTTCCCACACGCTGGGTGGTGTGAGGTAAACTCACATACAATAATGTCAATCAATCAAAAACTCAGGTGTGTGAACCCAAAAGTCCAAAGTTCGAATAATGATGGTATGGCAGCAAAGACTTCTTCCAAAAGTTGAAGGCAAATCAAACGTGGCAAATCTGTATAGAATACAAAAAAGAAGAAGGCGCAAACATAGTGTGAATCTATATTAAAAGTTGTTCACTCCCCACACATGAATTGTACTTACAAAAAGTTAAGCACTTGAGAAGTGCTACAACGGCTTTCTGGAGCATTAACAGCTGTCCAGGTAGCTGGTCTCTCGTAGTCAAAATGTGCTCCTAGTGCTGCGTACGATCTGCAGCAATTATGCAGCTTGAGCCCTTTCACCTGCTACTTTTTCTCGTAGTGTTCGTAATAAGAGAGATGCCTAAACCAGGTAGGCTGGTAGCTATGATCGGGTGCCAAGTACTAGATGGTAACGAATCCTGAACAAATAATATCACTCAGCCGTGATAAAGATATAGTTAAAAACAAATGTTTATTGCATAAACATGTATCACAACGCGTTTCCCGGTCTACCTTGACCGCTTCCTCAGGTGAATAAAGTTATTATTATTCACCTGAGGAAGCGGTCAAGGTAGACCGGGAAACGCGTTGTGATACATGTTTATGCAATAAACATTTGTTTTTAACTATATCTTTATCACGGCTGAGTGATATTATTTGTTCAGGATTCGTTACCATCTAGTACTTGGCACCCGATCATAGCTACCAGCCTACCTGGTTTAGGCATCTCTCTTATTACGAACACTACGAGAAAAAGTAGCAGGTGAAAGGGCTCAAGCTGCATAATTGCTGCAGATCGTACGCAGCACTAGGAGCACATTTTGACTACGAGAGACCAGCTACCTGGACAGCTGTTAATGCTCCAGAAAGCCGTTGTAGCACTTCTCAAGTGCTTAACTTTTTGTAAGTACAATTCATGTGTGGGGAGTGAACAACTTTTAATATAGATTCACACTATGTTGGCGCCTTCTTCTTTTTTGTATTCTTCTCATACAACATACATACACAAGTCACGACCCAGTAAACATAGTGTTGCGACCCAGTAATGGGTCCCGACCCCTAGTTTGAAGAACCCTGAGGTAGAAGATTGATCAGGAGTGTATTCATCATCTAGGGAGCACATTTTGCAGCCTATTCTAGTGCAGCAAAGCATGCATACATATTTCCCTTGTCTAGTTTTAGGAACAGACTTGGGGGCCTATCTATCAAGCTCCGGATAGAGCTTGAGGCCCTGTGTTTCTGGCGAGCCTGCAGGCTCGCCAGAGACACCAGTTATGAAGCAGCGGTCTAAAGACCGCTGCTCCATAACCTGTCCGCCTGCTCTGAGCACGATCGGCTTGATTGACACCCCCCTGCTGGCGGCCCATTGGCCGCAATTCTGCAGGGGGCGGCGTTGCACCAGCAGCTCTTGTGAGCTGCTGGTGCAATGCTGAATACGGAGAGCGTATTGCTCTCCGTATGAAGCGAGGTCTGGCGGACCTGATCCGCACTGTCGGATCAGGTCCACCAGACTTTGATAAATAGAAGCCTTGAAGAGTTTCTTTTTAACTGATGATGCTATAGAGGCCTTGATGAGTTTCTTTTTAACTGATGATGCTACAAAGCCCTATCTGCAGTCTAATCCTATTACAAGATTAAAATAGGAGCATAAATGCTCTGCTGTCTTGAAATACTGTTCAGGATCTGTTATAAACCTATATATAACCATTTGTTCCAGAAATTGTTTTAACTTTATGCTCTTGATAAAGACTTCTTTTAGCCTAAATGCGTTGAGCTGTATTTTAAATAAAACCTGAAGCTGCACCTGAAGACACCTTTGTGATGATTTTAATAAAAGGCTTATTTAACTGTAATCTCGTGAGTACAACCAGTTTGTGCGCCTACCACATTGTCTGGGATCTGCTACACTATTGTGAGCTCTTTTATTTTGGAGTTGAAAGCAACAAGGTTGACTCAGAGGATGTGGGCAGCTTGGTTCCCTTGGTTCATACTTTATCCTTTCTAATACGCTCTGTTATAAACATAGTATCCTATATATAGAGCTGCCACATTATGTCCTATATCTCATCTATGTAAGGTGTTTGGGGTATATTCTTTCCTTAAACTACTAGACGGAAAGTATGGTCTTTAGGGGGGAATTTCCATTCTACTCCTAGATTGTAAGCTTCTTGCTACAACATCTTCCATGTTTTGACATCTCATCTTGTCTCAGTATTATAAACTCTGTGTAAAAAGGTCTTAAAAGCAAGTGTTAGGAACTCAGTTTGATGTGAAGAAAAAGTTTTAAAAATTTAAGGCCAGCTAAGACTATGCATAAATTGAAACAAGAAAATATGATTGAATTCAATTGGTGGAAAATTATGGAAATGTAGCAGTCATGAAAATAGGACAATGCAGGTATAGGATACTTACGTTCAGAGCAGTATTCTCCTGTCCAACCAGAAAGACATAGCCTTTTCCCCTCCTGATCACATGTATAATGTCCAAAGGTGTCATCTCTTGGTCGGCAGTAATCAGAACAACTGTCTCCATAGTAATGATCATCACAAGTGACATGGTAGGAATAACGCAGCTCACTCTGTTGCCCCAGATGTATATCTTGGGACCAGTCTTCACCAATAGAAAGACGCCGGCGCGTTGCCAATCGACTGAGCAAATTATCAGGGTTCTCTATAGAAAGCAGACAAGAAGATTAGAGGAGATGTGGCATGATGAGGGGACAGTTGATATTCTGAGAGAACAAGCATCTTAGGAAACGGGAAATTGTGAAGTGACTATGAGTACGTTCACATGACAGGCACAATAGTGAGATGACATAATGCACAGGGGTGGTTCTAGACAAAGCTATGTATCAAATCTGAAGTGTCATACTGGTGTTAGGTGGATCATCATATTCTGCTACTTATTCCTAATTTCTTACTAAAAGTACCACCTTACTAATCAACGTTCTTCATATCCTTCTAGAGCAAATGATGTTAAAAAAGGGTCTGCATTGTAAAATTGGCTGTTGACATCTTTGAGAAATGGGGGTATTACAACAATGACTGAGGGTGCATTACACCCTGTTAGAACCACCACTGATGAGGAGATGAAAAGGTAAAGGACATGAATGATAGATACACAAATAACATTGTTAGAAGGTATATATGTCACTATGTTTAACTACTGTGAAGGTACATGAGCCATAGAGCATATGACATGAGCTAAGAGGGTTAGCACACTATTTCATAATAATGGAAAATATGACATTGTTAGATAATATATCTAATGATGATTAGTCATTAATTTTATCTTTTGTATTCATACTTACTCATCTCATCAAGAAAGAGGTATATTCACTAAAAGCTTGGCCAATGGCAACACTGGCAAAAAAACATTACTTGAAAATATATAACAATTTACAAAAAATGTCTCCTACAAATATTTGTAACAAGATAGCATTGCAACCTATCTTTATATTAACTTCAAAAGAACAATTATGAACACTCTAATGATTCTCAAAGTTATAGGAAAGAAGACGCAGGACAACAGGGTGAGATTTACAGTTAGGGGATACTAGGAGCATATAATGGTGGAATAGGAAACATGGAATAAGTTATAGGAACAGGAAATGCAGAGGAAACAGGCGAGATACACAGCAGTAAGGTAAGGAACAAACACATACAATTAGGAAACCAGTGTAAAGAATGTTCCTAGTATAGGTGTGAAATTCTTAAGAGTTTATAGTGAGTGGATGGACATCATGCAGAGGACAGTGAATGCACAGAAAGTGGGTGTGAATAGGGGACAGACCATGCATGAGCAAAGTCTGAGTATGGCAAGGGGACAGACAGTGGGTGTAAAGGAAAAGTGTGGAGTATTTTTTCATTACACCATATTATTGAACATCTTTTGTTTATATACTTTTGGCCTCATTTTCTAGAATTTTCATATCCAGAATAAAGTGTGGCCAAATCATATCTATTGGTAATGAGAGACCTCATGATTGAGTGATCTGCCTGGTATTTCCCCCCACCAGCTAAATGTGGGTAAAGTGGATGAATAGTGGCATTTCTCTGGAGGTACTATGAGGTGCTATGCCCCTAATTCTCAATGGTGTTAACAGCCATAAATATGCAATGTTTTCCCTTTTTATAGGTTGTTTGTTCTACCTGAGATAAAATAAATGGGTAGGAGAGGAGGCTGTAAATAAAAGCAGAAATAAATAATACAAAATGCTGACCCCCCCCACACACACACACACACACACACACACACACACACAGACCAGTGCAAACATTTAACCATTGCATCAACTTTTGTAAGCACTACCAATTTGTAATGTTCAGAATGACCCTTGAAGATAGAACAAAACTGTAAAAAGACATCTGTCAATGATTGACGCCAGGCTATTTTTTAAAGATGTTTCTGTGTAATGAAAACATAATTGATTGGCTATGATTAAATCTCCTATAATCTCCTAGGTAGATGCTGAAATCACTGAAAATGGAACCCTCCTGAAGGATAGAATAAGGGGACATTATATAAATGAGGGACAGAATAAGAACAGGTATAACATATGGGATTAGAGTTCTTATTCCACTATGTCAGAGATTTTATGGCTTTCCGTAGTGTGAGTGACAAACACAAGGTACAATAAATAGCATGGGGGGCTGAAAGTAAGCTCAGGAAATGGTATGAAGGACCGGCTGTGGGCACAGGAGTGTGAAGGCAAAGGAAGAAAGAACAGGAAATAGTAGCAATAAGAAGGCTAAGTGTAGTACAGTAATTATTATGAGGACACAGAAAGTAGGTACAAGTATAATGTAAGGGCATAGAGTTGAGACAATGCACAGAGAGAGGAAGCACTACAAGGTGAAAGAACAGGTTGTGGATGCAGGAAATAATGTGAACAAACAGAGGAAACAGAGTGGTGAATGAGATAAACATTAAAGGGACACTAAACCCACATTTTCATGATTCAGTTAGAGCAGCAATTTTAAGCAACTTTCTAATGTATTCCTACTATCAATTTTTCTCCATTCTCTTGCTATCTTCATTTGAAAAAGCAGAAATTTAAGGTTAGGAACCAGCCCATATTTGGTTTAGCACCTGGGTAGCACTTGCTGATTGGTGGCTACATTTAGCCACCACTCAGCAAGCGCTACCCAGGTGCTGAACCAAAAATGGGCCGGCTCTTAAAGGGACACTGAACAGCAACACACAATGCACAGAGGAGATATTGAAAGAGAACATACAGGGTTTAAGAGAACATTTCAGGTGAAAGAGAGGACGTAGAGGAGACTATGTGAGGGGAAAAGGGTGGGCTAAGTAGAACGTGCAAGAGAATAGAACATGGAAAGAGGCGATAGTGTAAGGAGAAAGTCAGTGGGTCTGCATAGGAAAAAAGAAGGCTCAGGGTGTGCAAACAAATATGTATAAGAGGAAAAAGAAAATGGGTGCTGTTGATAATATGAAGGGATGGAGAGAGTTTGATGGGGCAGTGAATGGATGTAGGAGACAGTGTGATGAAGCAGAAAGTAACTAGCAACGCTCTATGTCAAGACAGCCACTGCAAACTGCTCATGCAACGTTGTGAAACCACATATCTAACCTTTGTTACCACTTAATCTACTGGCATCCAATTTACTGGTACTGGTAACCCAATCAGGAGGACTCAAATCTGACAAACAAACCCCCACAACTCCAATCTAAAACTTGTGCTATGGCATAAAATATCAGGGCATTGATTGTTATAAAGTCACAAAAAAATGAGCGTCTATTAAACATTTTCTATCACAGGTTTTTCTAATAGTAGGTCCAGTGATATTGCCCAAAGTAAGATTGCTGAATAAGAACAAGTCAAAGTGTGAGTTGCGGAGCACAATAAACAGCCAGATTGAGGGTACTTTAAGTGCAATTAGTTTTACATGTCTGTAAAAGGCAGTGTGGAGACAAGCAAAGTAGAGAGAGGTCATCAAAAACGTGATGCACGTAATAATAAGATGCAAACTCATATAGGGTTTTGAGAAATAGAAGGGGTAAGGAATATGGATAAGTGGCACAAAATTAATCTACGTAAATAATTATGAGGTATAAGTGGGGCAGCCAAGTTAAGTATTAATGGTAAATAGCTGGAATAAATATGGATTAAACTGATTAAATTGACATATTAAGGGGTACATTGTGTTGGTGAGAACAAGGGTGTTGGTGCATAGTAATATAATGAATACAGGGGGGGATATAGTGACAAAGTCACAGACACAGAATGTGCATGTTATTAGGAAAATTAAAGGGACATGAAAACCAACAATTTTCTTTCGTGATTCAGATAAAGAATACAATTTCAAACAACTTTCCAATTTACTTCTATTATTTAATTTGCTTCTTTCTCTTGTTATCCTTTGCTGAAATCTTTATCTAGGCAAGTTCATGTGCAGCAGAGAACCTAAGTTCTAGCTGTTGATTGGTGGTTGCATATATAAACTGATTGTCTTTGGCTTACCCATGTGTTCAGTTAGAAACCAGTAGTGTATTGCTGCTCTTTCAACAAATGATACCAAGAGAATAAAAGAGATTAGCTAATAGAAGTAAATTAGAAAGTTGTTTAAAATTGTATTCTCTGTCTGAATCATGTCCCTTTAAGTGAGTACACTAGGAAGCACATAATGATGATGAGTAGATACACAGTACAAATGCATATTAAGGGAAGATACAGATCGTGAGTACAGAAAGTAAGGTAAACGGTAATGAGCTTGAAAGTATTAAGGCAAGAAAATAGAAATTGGTACTGGTGGTTTATAGAAAACAGCCACTTATGGCCATGTTACTTTCTATGGTTCATGTAATTGTGCAGTCAAATACCTAATATCATAATGCTGCCTAATATGTTGGAGTATTTTAAATAAATGCTAACAGAGATCATGAAAACTAATATTTTATATAATAGGCAAACAGACCATATTGTATTGTCTGGGACTACAGTACAGACACAGTCCACAAACTGACTGCCAAAGGACAGAAGTCATGATACTTCATGAGGATGCATGATTGGGGTATAATGTAACAACAGAACAGGACCCTTCTTGTTGGTAACTGATTTCACTGGTGGAGTGGTTCTTACCTGTGGACTGCTCAGAAGACTGCGTACTCCAGCACTCAATAACAAGGGAAAATGTACCCTAAAATAGCACAGGAAAAAATACATTAAAAAAAAATAAAACACAGCAATTGTGTTTACTATATCAAGAGAAACATAAAATCATCATTGGTTATTTAAAATAATAATAATAATTATTAATTCAAAGCAAAATGAAGAATATCAAAACCCTTAAAGGACAAGTCAATATAGTAGATTTGCATAAACAACAAATGCAAGATAACAAGACAATGCAATAGCACTTAGTCTGAACTTCAAATGAGTAGTAGATTTTTTCTGACAAATTTCAAAGTTCTGTCTATTGCCACTCCCCCTGTATCATGTGACAGCCATCAGCCAATCACAAATGCATATATGTATATTTTGTGAATTCTTGCACATGCTCAGTAGGAGCTGGTGATGCAAAAAGTGTAAATATAAAAAGACTGTGCACATTTTGTTAAAGAAAGTAAATTGGAAAGTTGCTCTATCTGAATCATTAAAGTCTCATTTTGACTTGAGTGTCCCTTTAACAATTAAAATTGTAATATAATATATATATATAGGTTGGGGTTTTAAAAATTACATGTTTTAAAATTAATATGTATATATATGTATAATAAAAAAGGCAACTAGAAAAGTATAATTTAAGAAATACAGTTATACATAGTCTATTTTTTTTATTTTTTTGTATGAAGCTTAATATCTTAATTATAGCAAAATAATATTTTTGACATACAAGGAAGAAATCTAAGTTAAAACTAATATCAGAGGAAAATAATATTTTTGAGATTAAGGAGATACAAAGAAAATATTTATTTAAAAGAAAAGAAGGGATTTAGAGAGTAAAATGGATTTAAAAAAAAATAAACAAGGGAAAAGTGAAAAATATTTCCCTCTTGAATCTTTACATAATAGTCTTTATTCTTATAATCATGTCATATTTTAATACTATTCTCTATACTATGGGCAAAAAATGCTCTAATTTGTATCATTTTTGTATATTTACATCAGTTTTGCAGCTAAAATATATAATATCTAAATTAAATACATCAGGTTACTTAGTAAGCTGCATTGATTTTATAAATTTTTTTACTATTTATGTTAATAAAAAAAATAAAAAAAATAATATGCAACATTTCCTATATATTTCTCAAATGTTTTAGGAAGAAAATACATTTTATAATAAAACTAACCAGATTTAATTTGATTGTATTGCTACCAATTTCTGACTTACCAGTACGTAATTACCAGACTCTACCCTACTTCTATGTTAATGTGGTGAAGCAACATTTTCTTTTCTCCCTTTGTTACTACTCTAATGGTGATTGAGATTCACACTCTGTTAACTGTAAATAAAACAGTCAAACAGTAAGATATATTGTATTAAGAACAATTACAAAGTATTGTTCTGTCAATCTCGGGTTTAACAAACACTCTCACTTCCTACTTACCTGACAACATTAAAATAGTGAGCAAATGACATGCTTAAACCAAGAAACATGTTTACAAATAAAACATATATTATAACAAAATAATATGGAAAGGGTTAATTGCACACACAAAATGGACTAAGCCAGAGACTAATTTAGGAGCCAATTAGAATATTTAGGAGCCAGTCAGTGGTATTTATTTATAGATATATGGAGAATTACCCAAAAAGTTAGGAGTCAGGGGTAAAATTCTAGGAACCAGTGGCTCCCAGACTCCTGAGTTTGTCCAGCCCTGGACTAAGCTTATTAATAGACTAGAACAACCTCAAACATACAAAGCAGTCATCACCAAAGATATATTGATGTTTAATTATGTTAATCATGAATTGGTGCCATGAAAATGTTTACTAAAGCTTTTGAAAATAATCTCTTCAACTACTCAGCGTCAATATCTTTATTTTACTTAGGATCAAAAGTAATAGCAATAGTAAGGAATTATAGTTCAGAGAACATCAAGAAAAAAAGATGCCTGGGAAAGTTGTGCTTAGTGTATTAAAGGGACAGTATACACTCATTTTCATATAACTGCATGTAATAGACACTACTATAAAGAACAAGATGCCCAGATACTGATATAAAAATCCAGTATAAAAGACTTACTTAGAAGCTCTCAGTTTAGCTCTGTTGAAAAGGTAGCTGGAAAGCCCATTGCAAGTGGGAACTAAGACACTCCCCCTCCCCCTTCTTTTGCATATGAAAAAACCCTTTACACAAACAGGAGCAAGCTGGAGAAGGTAGCTGACGGTATTCACATAAAACTTTGGGGCTTGGTTAGGAGTCTGAAAATCAGAGCAATGTTATTTAAAAATAAGCAAAACTATACATTTTTTAAAAAAAAATAAAACTTTATAGGCTATATAAATAGATCATCTACAAAACACACATGCAAAGAAAAAAATGAGTGTATAATGTCCCTTTTAAAGAGATTAAAGATTTAACCAGTGATCCCATACAGCTCAGCCATAATTGTAGGATATACATACAAAGAATAAACCCTCTCTCTTTAGCTTTCAAATATTTTAAACAAATTTAGTACAATTTTCTAGTTTTTCAAACAGATTGAATTTGTTCTATGTTGAATGATCATCTGAGATTTAACAAATCATCCAGCAACTTGCTCATAATCAGTTCTTCATAAGACTCTTTTGGACCTCAGAGTTTACAGAACCTCGCCTTGCTATTATATTTGTGTTTTGACGTTCTAGCATTTTATCTAAATAATCTTACATTTAATATATACTAATGCTGTAGGGAGAAGGTGAGAAGAATTGTTATTCTACTCCCACCATATTTGTTTGTTTGTTTTTTTAAATATCAAAATCAGTCATTTGTTGCAGACCCTAAAGCGACATTGTACACTAGATTATTTTTTTTGCATAAATATTTTGTAGATGATCAGTTTATATAGCCCACCTGGGGGTGTTTTTGTAACAATGTATAGTTTTGCTTATTTTTAAATAACATTGTGTTGATTTTCAGACTCCTAACCAAGCCCCAAAGTTTTAGATATATGATTGCTTCAGATTGCTTCTGTTTGTATAATGGGTCTTTTTATATGCATTGGAAGGGGGGGTCTGTTCTCAGCCCCTTTTAGTGGGTGTCCCAGCCTAACCTCATCAACAATGCTAAATTGGAAGCTTCTAAGTAAGTTGTTAAAAGGTTTTATACTGGATATTTAACAGTATGTGTGCATATTTTTCTTTATAGTAGTGTCTATTACATTCAGTTATATAAAAAATGGTGTATACTGTCCCTTTAATACATGAATATACTTGAAATATTGGGGAAAAGAGAGAAAGGGCAAGTCATAATACCATTATCCCATTTAAAATAAATTCTACTTCCTTTCTAGATATACAATGCTCACATAAAATATCTTTCTACCACGTGCTTAGTATCTCAGAAATCTAAGTAATCGCACTTAAAGGGACAGTCTAGTATAAATTAAACTTTCATTATTCATATAGGACTTTTAATTTTAATCAACTTTCCAATTTACTTTTGTCATCAAATTTGCTTTTTTCTCTTGGTATTCTTAGTTTAAACTAAATATAGGTAAGCTCATATGCTAATTTCTAAGCCTTTGAGGGCTGCCTCTTATCACATGCTTTTTAAATTTCTTTTCAACACAAAGAGACAGAAAGTACACGTGGGCCATATAGATAACACTGTGTTCAGGCACAAGGGGTTATTTAAGATTTAGCACAAAACAATGCTAAATTTAAGGCAATAGATAATAAACAGTCACAGTCATGTGATCAGGGGGCTGGAAGAAGGTTCCTAGATACAAGGTAATCACAGAGGTAAAAAATATATTAATATAACTGTGTTGGTTGTGCAAAACTGGGGAATGGGTAATAAAGGGATTATCTCTCTTTTAAAACAATAACAATTCTATGGTTGACTGTCCCTTTAACAAATCCTGGGATATCACCATTTATAGTTTTAACATTTTGCAGTATTCTATTTACAAACATTACCGTGGCTTTCTTTGACATAAATATGACAACCTCTGATGCCACTTTGTCAGTCATAGCCTCATCATTTTGGGGGGTTGATTTATTAATAGTCGAGTGGACATGATTCACTGTAGTGAATGATGTCCCATTGGACTTGATAAATGCCGACAGCATATGCTGTCGGCATTTAACATTGCACAAGCATTTCTAGTGAAATGCTTGTGCAATGCCACCCCCTGCTAACTGGCGGCCAATCGGCTACTAGCACGGGCTGTCAATCATTCCGATTGGATCAAGATGATTTCAATCCACCACCTAAAAGGTGGCGGACAAGTTAAGGAGACAGCCTGAAATGACGGGACTCCAAAGCAGCATCTGCTACTTAATAGATGGAGCCCTTAGAGTCAACAGCAATATAGCTGGTCATTACAAAGCTTTTAATCTACAAAATATGTATCTTTCTCAATGTATATATCCCATTCTAATGTGCAAGAATTATCTACCTAATATAACATCTACTTGAATGTGTAATCCCTGCTTCTAACAAGCCTTTTAGTCAACAACCGTCTGCTATTTTACTCATTGAACATCTCATACTATCATCCAGTCCTGCTCTACAACACGACACACACATAGCCTCATATACTATTGTCTAGTCTTGTTATAAAACGTCAAGCACCTATAACCCACATGGGGCTAGATAACGTATGGAGTAGTTATCCTGCTTGTGCATTAACTACGCTCAACTTCGGTTATTGCGCGCGTTGGGTTGTGCGCGTATTAGAAATTGTAAAAAGCCAAAGTTAGAATATTGCGTCCATGTTAACGTTTCCCCCCATAGGCTTTAGTGGAGCATGAAAAGTGGAAAAAAAATACCCAACAAGTCGTGCAAACCCTTTCACATTTTCTCAAGTAGGCTAACCCGAAATTAAATATTAATATTTCACATTCCAATGTTCTTAACATAGGACAATATGTTCTATTTATTCATAAATACATATTCCTATGTATATATAGACATGTATATGTATGTATCTCTGTGTTAAAGCCCTTTGACTGCCTTTTTTTCCTAACTCCTGAGACCTCATATCTTTAAGCCCT
The DNA here is from genome assembly GCF_027579735.1 of Bombina bombina. NCBI lineage: Eukaryota > Metazoa > Chordata > Amphibia > Anura > Bombinatoridae > Bombina > Bombina bombina. The sequence continues at coordinate 507,792,427 of NC_069505.1, read as the reverse complement.
TAAATCTTTTTTATGCAATTTTTTTATTAAATACTTGTATTAGGTAGTAATATTACGAGTGTAACTGTATTTTTAAATGTAATTTTAATTTGCTCTATCACATATCTGTTTCAGTGACCAATCATTTTTTTTTCCAACCACTATATGTAGTTACTAAATTAGCTATGCACTGTAGTAACTAGCCTATTATAACACCAAAAGGTCATTATTAACCCTTCAGGCTCGCCGGAAACAGAAGTTTTGAAGCAGCGGTCTAAAGACCACTGCTCCATAACCTGTCCGCCTGCTCTGAAGCGGCGGACAGAAATCAACCCGATTGAATATAATCAGGTTGATTGACACCCCCTGCTAGCGGCATTGCACCAGCAGTTCACAAGAACTGCTGGTGCAATGATAAATGCAGAGAGCGTATGCTGTCAGCATTTATCGATGTGCAGCGGACATGATCCGCAATATCGGATCATGTCCGCTCGCACAATAGTAAATAGACCCCTTTGAGTGCTAGATAATTTCCCACCTTGGTGCTAAGCTGGATTTGAGGGTTGTTGATTTTTTTACTTTTTAAATATGTTTCTCTTGTAAGGTGTATCCAGTCCACGGGTTCATCCATTACTTGTGGGATATTCTCCTTCCCAACAGGAAGTTACAAGAGGACACCCACAGCAGAGCTGTCTATATAGCTCCTCCCCTAACTGCCACCCCCAGTCATTCTCTTGCAACTCTCGACAAGAAAGGAAGTATCAAGAGATATGTGGTGACTTAGTGTAGTTTTACCTTCAATCAAGAGTTTGTTATTTTTAAACGGTACCGGCGTTGTACTGTTTTTCTCTCAGGCAGAAATTAGAAGAATTCTGCCTGGAGATTTGATGATCTTAGCGGTTTGTAACTAAGGTCCATTGCTGTTCTCACACATAACTGATGAATATGGGAAAACTTCAGTTGGGGGAACGGCCTGCAGATTACCTGCTTTGATGTTCAGTATTTTTATTTCTAGAGAGAGGAATAAGTTCTAGAAAATGCTGACAGAGCCTTGTGTATTTGAGGTAAGCCTGATGCAGTGATTTAACAGCGACTGGGATCATGCTTACATAACAGGGTAATACTCATGTTAATATTCATATTACTTAGTGACAAAACGTTTACATGATTTCATAAATAGGACGTTTTTGCTCTGAGGGAGATAAGTCTTTATTTGGGGCCTAGTTTCCACATGGCTAGTCAGATATTCCCAGGAGTATTTTCTTAAGGCCCCTCTGACATCCAGTACATGGTGGGAGGGGCCTATTTTAGCACTCTAACTGTGCAGTTTTAATACAGACTGAGACATCCAGCTTCCCTAGAAGAGTCCTCTGGCATCTGAGAACCATTTCAAAGGGGTTATTTCTGCACAAAATCGTATTTAAGGGCAGGTAGGAGCCTCAGCAGAGCTGTGGCATGCTGCTCAATTGATTTTTAACGTTTTTTAATGTTTTTCAATCCGGTTTGGGGCCTAAGGGGTTAATCATCCATTTGCAAGTGGGTGCAATGTTGCTTTAGTCCCTTACACATACTGTAAAAATTTCAAGACAATATCACGACTGTAGCCTATATCAACCATCAGGGGGGGACAAGAAGCCCCCTGGCAATGTTGGAGGTTTCAAAGATAATTCTATGGGCAGAGGTTCACTCTTGCCATCTCTCAGCTATCCATATCAGAGGAGTAGAGAACTGGGAGGCGGATTTTCTAAGTCGGCAGAGTTTTCATCCGGGGGAGTGGGAGCTCCATCCGGAGGTATTTGCCCAGCTGATTCAACTATGGGGCAAACCAGAAGTGGATCTAATGGCGTCTTGTCAGAATGCCAAGCATCCCTGTTACGGGTCCAGGTCAAGGGATCCCCAGGCAGCGCTGATAGATGCTCTAGCAGTGCCCAGGTCCTTCAGCCTGGCTTATGTGTTCCCACCATTTCCTCTCCTCCCTCGTCTGATTGCCAAGATCAAGCAGGAGAGAGCTTCAGTGATTTTGATAGCACCTGCATGGCCACGCAGGACTTGGTATGCAGATCTGGTGGACATGTCTTCCACCATGGACTCTGCCGCTGAGGCAGGACCTTCTACTCCAAGGTCCATTCAAACATCCAAATCTAATTTCTCTGCGGCTGACTGCTTGGAGATTGAACGCTTGATTTTATCAAAACGTGGTTTCTCCGAGTCGGTCATTGATACCTTAATTCAGGCTCGAAAGCCTGTCACCAGGAAAATCTATCATAAGATATGGTGTAAATATCTTCATTGGTGTGAATCCAAGGGTTACTCATGGAGTAAAGTCAGGATTCCTACGATATTATCCTTTCTCCAAGAAGGATTGGAGAAGGGATTGTCAGCTAGTTCCTTAAAGGGACAGATTTCTGCTCTGTCTATTCTTCTGCACAAGCGTCTGGCAGATGTTCCAGACGTTCAGGCGTTTTGTCAAACTTTAGTTAGAATCAAGCCTGTGTTTAAACCTGTTGCTCTGCCATGGAGTTTAAATTTAGTTCTTAAAGTTCTTCAAGGGGTTCCATTTGAACCTCTGCATTCCATAGATATCAAGCTTTTATCTTGGAAAGTTCTGTTTTTTGTAGCTATCTCTTTGGCTCGAAGAGTTTCAGAGTTATCTGCCTTACAGTGTGATTCCCCTTATCTGATATTCCATACAGATAAGGTAGTGTTGCGTACCAAACCTGGGTTTCTTCCTAAGGTGGTATCTAATAAGAATATCAATCAGGAGATTGTAGTTCCGTCACTGTGTCCTAATCCTTCTTCAAAGAAGGAACGTCTATTACACAATCTTGACGTGGTTCGTGCTTTAAAGTTTTATTTACAAGCTACTAAGGATTTTCGTCAAACATCTGCATTGTATGTTGTCTACTCTGGACAGAGGAGAGGCCAAAAGGCTTTGGCATCTTCTCTTTCTTTTTGGCTGAGAAGTATAATCCGTTTAGCTTATGAGACTGCTGGCCAGCAGCCTCCTGAAAGAATTACAGCTCATTCCACTAGAGCGGTAGCTTTCACATGGTATTTAAAAATGAGGCCTCTGTTGAACAGATTTGTAAGGCGGCGACTTGGTCTTCGCTTCATACTTTCTAAATTCTACAAATTTGATACTTTTGCTTCCTCGAAGGCTATTTTTGGGAGAAAGGTCTTGCAGGCAGTGGTGCCTTCCATTTAAGTTCCTGCCTTGTCCCTCCCTTCATCCGTGTCCTAAACCTTTGATATTGGTATCCCACAAGTAATTTAAAAATAAAAAACACATGCCTTAAAGTGACAGGGCGGGCCGTGGACTGGATACACCTTACAAGAGAAAACAAAATTTATGCTTACCTGATAAATTTCTTTCTCTTGTGGTGTATCCAGTCCACGGCCCGCCCTGTCACTTTAAGGCAGGTGTTTTTTATTTTTAAACTACAGTCACCACTGCACCCTATAGTTTCTCCTTTTTCTTGCTTGTCTTCGGTCGAATGACTGGGGGTGGCAGTTAGGGGAGGAGCTATATAGACAGCTCTGCTGTGGGTGTCCTCTTGCAACTTCCTGTTGGGAAGGAGAATATCCCACAAGTAATGGATGAACCCGTGGACTGGATACACCACAAGAGAAAGAAATTTATCAGGTAAGCATAAATTTTGTTTTGTTTTTTTTTACTTTTTTTTTTTTCAGATCCCCAAGACTTAAGGCGATTACCTTTCCAACAGTGGGTCTTGGGGGTCTGTACCTGCTTAAATGACTGAGATACAGGTTTCTAAGCAGCATGCCCCTATTTCCCTATACTGTCCATTGTAATTTTTAAATAAAGTTGCGCGGTGATGCCATCACGTCATTGCGTGTGACGTCACTGCGCAAAACGTGAAGCCCCGACGATGCCTGTCACTATACAGGGCAGATCGACGGGGTAGGAGTCAATGGGAGCCCCCATATTGCCCTCAAGGTGGGTGAGTGCTAGTGACGGCTCTGAGCCGTTGTCAGCACCTGACTTGGGACAATTTGCAATGGCTCAGAGCTGCTGTTAGCACTCAAAGGGTGACTCAAGGGTTTACTCAAGTCAACAATAAACTTTCATGATTCAAATAGAACATGCAATTTTAAACAACTTTCCAATTTACTTCCATTAACAAAATGTGCATAGTGCATAGTCTTTTTATATTAACACTGTTTGAGTCACCAGCTTCTACTGAGCATGTGCAATAATTCACAGAATATACATATATACATTTGTAATTGGCTGATGACTGTCACATGATACAGGGGGAGTGGAAATAGACATAACTTGACATCTGTCAGAAAAAAATCTACAACTTATTTGAAGCACAGACTAAGTGCTAGTGGATTGTATTTTTATATTGCATGTGCTGATTATGCAAATCTAATGTATTTAGTGATACTTTAATAAAACTTTTGCTTTAGGTGTGTAATGTGTGTGTGTGTTTAGTTTTTAATAGCTTTTTTGGTTGACTTCTTTGATTCTATGGTTGTATTTATATTCGCAGGGGTTGACAAATATCTTTAATATTTTGGAGCCAGTAAGAATATTTAGTAGCCAGACATACTTTTAGAAGCCAGACAGTGGTATCTGTATATAGATCTATGGAGAATAACCCAAAAAGTTAGTAGTAGGGCAAAAATTCTAGGAGCCAGTGTCTCCCGCTCCTGGGTTTGTCGAGCACTGGTATATTCATTTTCTTAACTTTTCTGTATATTTAGAATTGTTCTGCTCATATAGGTAGCTTTCCAGTAATAGTAAAGATGGATTCCTATGACAATTTTAGAAGACTGCTTTAGTTTTTTCTTATCTTTTGCATAGTCTTACCATTATCAAAAAAGACACATAATGCATTATTATCCAGTGTGTAAAATTCACTAACAGCCTTTCCAGTCAATGGGCTCCACTAAATGACATAGGTACAAGTTTAGACTGGAGACACCAGAGGGTTTGTCGGAGAACTTTGACCTTAGGTATTAAAAATAATATTCCACTCAGCTTCCTCTTACCGGCCACTTAAAATGGAAGGGGACTCGGATCGGACTGCTTCCAGCAATGGCTCCAGACTCAGCAGGTAGTATTTCACTAAGAGCGGTTCCAAAGGTGCAGGGGGGATCCGGGGAGACTTGAGGAGCAGCATGCTTCAGACATACACGGAAAAAGAGGCGACACGGACGACCAGGGACACACTGACTTCGAGGACTGCTAAACGAATGAACCTTCAGCTCAAAAACTCCAGCAGATTGGACCTAGGAACACAGTGAGATAGAGAATATAGTGGCCTTGTTAGAATACATTACATTTTACTGTGAAATATTTAAATTTAGTGTCTTCCTTTTCAATGGCATTCCAATCCATTGCTAGTGTGACTAGTTTAGTTAAATGGATATGAAACCCATATTTTTTTCTTTCATGATTCAGATATAGCAGCAATTTTAAGCGACTTTCTAATTTACTCCTATTATCAGTTATTCTTCGTTCTCTTGGTAATCTTTATTTGAAAAAGAAGGAATGTAAGCTTAGGAGCCGGCGCATTTACATATCATTTAGGTTGTCAACTGTATAAAGTGCTTCAGGTTAAAGTGCATGATACAAAGTAGGAGCTGTACATTTTTGCGTACTTTAAATACATTTTATGTAACTGTAAAACTGAGTAAAAAAAGCACAAATGTAAAGCTCACATGATGTATCATGCACACTTAAAGTGAAGGTCCATTTTGTTGAATTAGTGCCCGGTTTTTAATAAACCTATTAAAAACAAGGGCACTTTAATTCATCAAAATTGACATTTTTAACTGTTTTCTTCAAAAGCTTACGTTTTAATCCTGGTGGCCGCTACCAGCACTTCCTCCGCACATCGCAAGCTGTCTTTGCGGGTCCAAAATGACGAATCCGGCTTCCTCCAATCACAGCGTTGCATCAGGCCAAGATTCCCCCAGGGGGAAGCTGTGATTGGAGGAAGCCTGATTCGTCATTTCTGATGTCTGCAGAGGCTTCCGACGGCCATGGGAATCGCTGGAGCGTTATTCAGGATTAAAAGGTACGTTTTTGAAGAAAACAGTGAAATGTCAATTTTGATGAATTAAAGTGCCCTTGTTTTTAATAGGTTTATTAAAAACCGGGCACTAATTAATCAAAATTGACCTTCACTTTAATTCATGCAACGCTAGAGACATTTCATTCCTGAAATATAAGATACTTTGTGCAGAAAGTGCCTTTATTCGTTTCAAATGTTCGCCGTTCTTAGCTGCTACGGCAGCCCAAGGGCAAAATTTTTTTTTGCTAAGAGCTGATGTTTTCACCTCTTAGCCAATAGCCATGCGGGAAATCCGGTCTTGCGCCCATGGGAGCCGGATTTACCGCACAGCTATTTGCTAAGAGGTGAAAACGTCACCTCTTAGCAAAATATTTTTTTGCCGTGGGCTGCTGTAGCAGCTAAGAATGGAGAACATTTGAAACTAATAAAGGCACTTTCTGCATGAAGTATCTTATACTTCAGGAATGAAAGTGCCCTTTATTTGTTTCAGCAGTCAACCCTAGCGTATCAAAATTAAATGCAATCACATAGTGAGTAGTTACTATTCTTTTGTAGTTGCGCACAGCAGTTTAATGTCTCTAGCGCTTGTGTTAATTTTGACTTAGCACTTAAATGCAATCATAAAGATTCAGATGACTATTTGTGCTGATGTTTCCTAAGTTTTATTAAACTAAGAAGTAGTGTTGTTTGTTCAAAATATGAACCGGACATGTGTGAAAACGTAAACATTGGTTAACAAAAACGGCAGACAGCTAAGAAATTGTATGCAAAACAGTACAAAGTGGGATTTCAAGAGAGTAAAGTTGTTTATATGATTCCAAAATTGTTCTAAAAACTCAGAAAAATATGTTTTCTGATGAACTGGAATACTGTTGGTGAGCAGTTGGTGATATGATAGTATATTTCAATTATATTAAGGGGCTTAGTAAAGCTGAGTCTGTGAGTATTTCTCATAAAAAAGAAAATTTCAAGAACAAGGGGTCAGGATATGAAGGGTATTAGACTGAAAGCACTTCTTTACAGAAAGAAAGATTTAATGGAATAAACTTCAACAAAAGGTGGTAATGACAATCTGTGGGGGACTTCGAGAATAGAAAAGTTTATACTTTTAGGAAATATTGGGCAGAATTGTTGGGCCTATGGCTCTTATCTGCCATCAAAATCTATGTTTCTATGTTTCAGTCTTAATGGAGTGTATCTAATTTTTTTTAAAGAGCTAAATCATGGGAACAATTAGAATTTGAAACCTGGGTTTTCAGATTTATTAGAATGGCTATTATTTTAAAAACCCGTAGAAAACAGTTTCTTCATCTCATCTAAAGAATTTGAATAGAAATGTTTTTTGGGGTTTTTTTGCCTTTAATTTCCATGGGCTTATGATTAATGGCCACTTCTTATGGTATGAATGGTAATTTTAGGATTTAATTCCTTAAAATTTGTAATTTAAAAAATAAAATTTATAATTTCTAGATTAAAACAAAAACAAATTTGAACTCTGCTATACCCCACACATAACATGTAAGTTCAGTTGGGAAAAGACTGAATCTCTTTATCAAAGACGGTGCATTAAACCATGAATTTACTTGATATTTCACATCCATTACCTTTAGTGGGATTTGAATCTGTGGAACTTACTTTAGGAATCAGTTGCTCTATTTGCTAAGCTATTCTGTAAAGCAGGGGTTTTCAACCCAAGTGACCTCAAGGCCCGTAAATTATAGCCGGATCTGTCCAGAACCCGGTAATCATCGGAAAGTGGGTTGTAAATTGCGGAACATTTATACACATACATACACACACACATATCCTATTATATAAAAGGCCAAGTGTGTTTGTCCGAAGCTGTCATGCGCAGTAGAGACAGCACAAGGACAAACACACCTGGCCTTACCTGACAATCCATGTTGGTGTTTGCTGCAAAAAGTGGGCGTGGCCGGATGGGAGCGTGGGCGTGGCCGGCTGGAGCGTGGATGTGATCGGGCATGGTCGGGGCGTGGTCGGGAGCGGTCAGCGCGACAGAGAGGGGAGAGAAATAGAAACAGAGGGGGGGGGAGACAAAAAGAGATAGGAAAGTGCTAAAGAGGGGGAAGTGCAGAAGAGAGGGGGGAGAGAGCAAAATAGAGGGGAAAGAGCAAAAGAGAGGGGAAAGAGTAGAATAGAGGGGGGAGAGAGAGCAATAGAGAGGGGTAGAGAGAAAGCAAAAGAGAGGGGGAGAAAGGGAGTGTAAGAGAGGGGGGAGAGAGAGTGCAAAAGAGAGGGGGAGAGAGCGCAAAAGAGAGGGGGAGAGAGCGCAAAAGAGAGGGGGAGAGAGCACAAAAGAGAGAGGGAGAGAGAGCAAAAGAGTGGGGGGAGAGAGAGAGCAAAAGAGAGGGGGGAGAGAGAGAGTAAAAGAGAGGTGGAGCGAGAGAGAGCACAAAAGAGAGGGGGAGAGAGTGCAAAAGAGAGGGGGAGAGAGCAGAAAAGAGAGAGGGAGAGATCACAAAAGAGAGGGGGGAGAGAGAGCAAGGGGTGGGACCGCTGTACTGCAAAAAATGGCCCGTGTGTGAACAGGCTTTAGGACTAGTATATATATATATATATATATATATAAATGCATTGGTGCCAGTGGGTCGGTAGAAATTAAATGCAAACTTCATTGGTGTTAGTGGAATCAATATATATATATGCATTGGTGTCAGTGGGTTCATTTTATATATAAATATCTATTAAATACAAAACTCAGTGGTGTCAATATATATATATATAATGCATTGTATGTATGTATTGGGTACTTGTAAAGTGCAGCTAATCACCCGTAAGGGTCTCAAGGCGCTGCTCATTTTATCGACCTCAGAAGGATGAAAGGCTGAGTGGACATTGCCGGCTGCTGAGCCTTAGCCTGCTGAGCTATCTGTCCAGTGGGTCAGTATAGCTTAAATGCAAACTTCATTGGTGTCAGTGGGTTTATTTTATATATAAATATCTATTAAATACAAAATTCATTAGTGTCAGTGGGAGATATATAAATAGATATATATATATATACACACACACAGATATATATATGCATTGGTATCAGTGGGTCAGTAAAGGGAACCCAAATGTTTTTTTTTCATGATTCAGATAGAGCATGCAATTTTAAGCAACTTTCTAATTTACTCCTATTATCATTTTTTCTTCATTCTCTTGCTATCTTTATTTGAAAAGCAAGAATGTAAGTTTAAAAGCCGGCCCATTTTTGGTTCACAACCTGGGTTGTCCTTGCTGATTGGACAGCACCAATAAACAAGTGCTGTCCAGGGTCTGAAACAAAAATTGTCTGGCTCCTTAGCTTAGATGCCTTCTTTTTCAAATAAAGACAGCAAGAGAACAAAGAAAAATTGATAATAGGAGTAAATTAGAAAGTTGCTTAAAATTGCATGCTCTATTTGAATCATGAAAGAAAAAAATGTGGGTTTAGTGTCCCTTTAAATGCAAACTTCATTGGTGTCAGTGGGCTTACTTACCTGAGGTCCAATCCATCTTCTCCTCGTTAGGCTGCCGCTGAACCACCACTACATGTGCACAAGCGGTCAAGCGCAATGGCACTCTGACAGGCCCGTCTGGTATTTCAAATGTGTGAAGCGCAGGCCTGTCAGAGTGAGCATTGGGCGTATGTCGGGTCATGACCCACCAAGGGCAGTCATGGCCCGGTATTGGGCCGGGGCCTGGCTGTTGAGAAACACGGCTGTAGAGTGTTTACTCTGTAGAAGTGATTTGCTAAAGAGATGTATGCAAAATACATCTTAAACTTTTTAAAGCTAATTTTGTTAGCAAAATGTGCAAATTGTATTGCAGTCCAGTGGCAAGTCCTTTAAAAAGTTTAAGTATTGTCTGTCTCCTCAGACAAATATTTAGGAAATATAAATCAGCTCCTAGACTGATCACAAAATAACTGTATACAATGTTGTAGAACCTGTGGGTACGCGGCGGACTAGTTGGGGGTAAACGAAAATATTGTTGGTAATGGCGGAAGAAGTGGGGGGAGCGTCAGTGGCACTCTCAATGGGTCATCAACTAATAACCATTGTGGAAGGAAGGAACGCTCAGCCGGAAAGTAACAAGTCAAGTCCTGGCCTGGCATATAGGCAGATGCCCCTGCACCTGAAATATGTGGACCGGGTGTGGATGACTCCGGTCCACATATTAATGATCACCCTGTTTCACCAGACAGCTTAGGCTCCTGCTCCACCCACCCCCGTGCCGTGCACAAAATTTTGACTGCGAGTGCACAGTTAGAAGCGGCACTAGCATAGCTGCGTGGACACGTGTGGTAGAGCCGTGGAGGTTGCGAGTCACATAGATGAGGTGGGTCTGCATCCCCAAATAATTTATAGTCAGTGCCGGTAAGTAAAGTACTGCTGATAGTGCTTGCTTGATTCAGATTGCTTTACTTCCAACTAAAAACGTCCATAGTGGCTGGGTGGTTAATATTGATCTGATCTCACAAATGTAAATATTTTTAAGATCATTACACGTTGACTCCCCCCAAGGCCGTGTTTAGGGGCAACCAGGCAGCTGCCAGGGGTGCCAGCCACACAGCAGGCCTCCTCCTGATAATGAGATCTGAGCTTTAATCCTGTTGATACACGTACAGTTGTATGCCATTCAGGTATAGCTTACCTTAAACTATTTATTATCAGGGTATTGTCAGTTATTAATCAACTATTATCTGGGTTTATCCTGATAATAAATAGTTTATTAATACCCGACAATACCCTGATAATAAATAGTTTATTAATACCGGATAATAGATAGTTTATTTATACCTGACAATACCCTGATGATAAATAGTTTAAATTGAAAAAAAAAACTTTTGAGGGATGGGTGCGGGTTATGAAAAGAGGGGGTACTCATAAATGAAAAGCCTAATCAAGGGGTACGAGAGAGAAAAAAGGTTGGGAACCGCTGTTGTAGAATAAGGATTCTGGGTTCTGCATGGGGTATTCTGGCTTCTTGAGAAAAAAAAAAAAAAACTATCATAGTGGGAGTTTCAGAAACAGTAAAGGAGGCAAAATAAGTAATGAAATTACTATAAAAGTTTTATTTACATATCATTTTTTTATAGGGATTTTTATTTCATGTTTACTGTATCTATAAACAGATTTTTACAAATGGGTTCTCTATGCAAATGATCTTTAGAGTGGACATGGTGTCATGGATAATATATATTTAGGACACAGTTATGTACAGAAATGACACAATAAAATGAGTTGGCATAGTGCAATTTATTAATAATAAAAATGTGAAATAGTGCACACACTATTAGGATATGTGATCAGAGTTCCAAGTATATTAAGATGTTGGCTGTAGCATCTTAATTTAAAAAAATAATAGTGAAGTCCTGTTTAAACAACACTGTAATGTTGAGAAGTAGTGTAGAGATATAACTCAGCTCTAAGTAAAAAAACAAACATGTAAATCTGGAAGAAGAAGCAGAACCTTGAATTTTCAAGTAAAATGTTTATTAGGAGAACACATACAATTACCAGGGTAAAACAAAGGGGTAATCCACAGCAAGAACCATCTGCATGCACAGACTGATATTGAGCTCAGTGTCTTTAGTTAGCGGGTCATTGGTTGAGTAGAATAGTTCCCATCCTCTTTGTTATGTAATTCCCAGCATATCCGACTTGCGTTTCACCAAAGGGTGCTTCGCTTTTTCAAGGAAGCCAAGCACTCTTTGGTGAAATGTGCGTCAGATAAGATGGGAATTATGTCACAAAGAGAGTGGGAAATATCCTTCTGAACCAAAGACCGCTAACTAAAGACACTGAGCTCAATATCGGTCTGTGTATGAGGATGGTTCCTGCTGTAGATTGCTCCCTTTTTTTACCCTGGTGATTGTATGTGTTCCCCTAATAAAAGTTTTACTTTTAATTCAAGGTTCCGCCTCTTCATCCAGATTGGAGGATTTACATGGACTTTTTTACTTAGAGCTGAGTTATAGCTATCCACTACTACAGTGTTGTTTAAACAGGACTTCACTATTATATTTTTCTTTAATTTGGAGGTCTTCAGAGCGATACAGCCAGCCTCTTGATATACTTGGGAATCTCATCACATATTCTTTTTGTGTGCACTATTTTACATTTTTATTATTGTTACATATTTTATTTTGTGAATTTACAAGGACAGTATACTGTTGTTTTGTGATACAGTAACATATAGAGATATCAGAGGGACATAGTGAAGGCATCAAGTGATGAAATTATTAAATAATTACGTAGTTGCCATGTAACTGGAATGACTGGGTTACAGTTGTCTATTTTCCTATAAAATGCATATTTGTATGCATTACTGATCATCAAGTGTTGTTAGTTTCACTGGCTTATAAGGTCAAACCCAACAGTTATATTGGTTGACAAGCATATTCCAGAGCTGTATCTTTTAGTTGTAACTTAAAGTGACACTGAACCCAATTCTTTTCTTTCGTGAGTCAGATAGAGCACTGTTAGAACAACTTTCTAATTTACTCCTATTATCATTTTTTCTTCATTCTCTTGGTATCTTTATTGGAAAAGCAAGAATATAAGTTTAGAAGCCGGACCATTTTTGGTTCACAACCTGGTTTGTTCTTGCTGATTGGTGGATAAACAAGTGCAGTCCAGGGTCTAAACCAAAAATCGTCTGGCTCCTTAGCATAGATGCCTTTTTTTTTTTTTCAAATAAAGATAGCAAGAGAACTAAGAAAAAAATGATAATATGAGTAAATTAGAAAACTGTTTAAAATTGCATGCTCTATCTGAATCATGAAAGAAAAATGTGGGTTCAGTATTCCTTTAAAAATAAAAAACTTTCACATTCTCTTACAGCCTGACTTTGTGGTTCATCTTTATTAACATTTGGTGTCAGGGTACTATAAATCCCATAATCCCATGGTAGGATACATAAAAACTAATGCTACTAAATCCCTTGTTTCTTGCTTAGGGTTGGATGATGATGGGATCTGACTCAACTTATTTGGTATTTAATATATAGCTTATATTTTGTATTGAATGGCAATACAAGGATGCTATTGGGTTTATGGTATTGATGTCACATTGTAATACACCAGTATATTATGAGATACATGTTTTTAAGCTCTCCCAGATAATTGTCCTTTTACCTATACTGCCCTGTAAAGCAGTATACACTCCAGGTTATTTGTTTTGGTTTTGTTGACTACAAGCATCTATTTGGCTTAGTATTTGCTGCCTTTGATTACTAATATATGTATACAAAAAATTACCCATTACTTCCTCTTTCCTGCCTGCTTCAGTGATTCCTACTGGAATATACTTTTTTACATGTGACCACTCACTCATCTTACTTCAGAGGTGGAACTACAAGGGGTGCAGAGGTCGCAAATGCGACTGGGCCCCTGAGGGTTTCATTATTATTATTTTTTTTTTTCAATAAAAAAACGTTGACCTGCCATTGCCTGCACTGATATCATGTGATGCTTCACTAGTGTCTCTGACTACAGGGGTTAGTGTTTCTGTTTTACCCATTGGTGTTCATGTGTGTGTGTGTATGTATGTGACTGTGTGTGTATTTATGCATGTATGTGTGTGTTTGTATGTGTGTATGTATTTATGCATGTATGTGTATGTATGTATGTGACTGTGTGTGTATTTATGCATGTGTGTGTGTGAGTGTGTGTGTGTGTGTATGTATGTAGAACCTGAAAATTACAGACCTTGTTACTACAGCATGGGAGGGCGGGGGATAAACAGTGTCACTATACAGTACCACTATATACAGTACGAGGGGGCTGGACCATGTCACTGACTACTGTGGCACTTTATAAAGTATGGGGGTGGGTAGGGTCAGGCCAGTCATCTCACCGGCAGATTACAGACTGTGTCACTGACTCACTATATACAGTACTGGTGGGTTAAACAGTGTCACTATATACAGTAATAGGGGGTCAGACCATCTCACAGACTGTGGGCACAGGGTACCTCCTTTTGCAGACATGTAATCTGTTTCAATTTTTTGTGTGTGTTAAATGTAAAATATATATATGTATCAAATTCACATTTTCTTGCACCTGGGCCCTGTGGTTTCTAGTTACGCCTCTGTTACTACATAGTGGTTTAAAGGGACTTCAACCCCCCCCCCCCTGCAGAACTATATGGCAGCAGTGATTGGAAACTTTTTTTAAATATGAATGATGAGGAAAAAAATGGGTTTCAAGTCCCTTTAAACACTGGATATAGATACTAACAGATAGGCCAAGTTCTGGGTTCCACTTAAAGAGAGGGTAAAGTTACTATCTAACAGTAAATCCTGAATCTAACTTTAATTTTAATTGGACTTTTGTTTATCATTTTTTTTTTAAGATTTGCAAAATGCTTTTTCATTATATCAGTTGGATTATTCCCTGTCCAACCTTATTATTATTTATTATTATCAGTTGTTTGTAGAGCGCCAACAGATTTTGCAGCGCTAAAAAGATGGGCCTAACATGCAAGGTAGCAATTATGGGAGACAAAGGAATTAAGGGCCCTGCCAAGAGTTTCACTGTTGTAAATCAGCTCTCATGAAGGTGATCTACAAAGCAGCTATACTCGTAGGCTTACATACTAAGGGGGTTCAAGGGGATAACTAAAGGAGGAGAGGAACTAAGATAGGAAAATGTTAGTGTATATTATATGCATCCCTGAACAGTAAAGTTTTTAAAAAGCACTTGAAAGTTTGAAAACTTTGGGAGAGTCTTGTGGAGCGAGTTAGAAAGATCCACAAAATAGGGGCCAGTCTAGAGAAGTCTTGTAGACGGGAATGTGAGGAGGTAACAGGAGAGGATTAGAGAAGAAGGTGAAGAACAGAGCGAAGGGGATGGGAGGGAGAGTATCTGGAGATATAGGGTGGAGCAGTGTTATTGAGCCCTTTAAAAGTTAGAGTCAGGATTTTGTGTTTTATTCTGGAGGTTAGAGGAAGCCAATGAAGGGACTGGCAGAGAGGTGCAGCAGATGAGGAGCAACATGTAAGGAAGATCAGCCTGGAAGAGGCATTTATTATGGAATGTAAGGGAGATAGCTATGGAGGCTGGAGAGGATGGAGTTGCAATAGTCAAGGTGGGAAATGATGAGAGAGTGGATTAAAGTCTTAGGGGCCCATTTATCAAGCTCCGTACGGAGCTTGTGGGCCATTGTTTCTGGCGAGTCTTCAGACTCGCCAGAAACACAAGTTATGAAGCAGCCGTCTAAAGACCGCTGCTCCATAACCCTGTCCCCCTGCTCTGAGCAGGCGGACAGGAATCACCGAAAATCAACCCGATCGAGTACGATCATGTTGATTGACAGCTCCCTGCTGGTGGCCCATTGGCCGCGAGTCAGCAGGGGGCAGCGTTGCACCAGCAGCTCTTGTGGTCGCTTTATAAAATACTGGGGTGGGTAGGGTCAGGCCAGCTATCTCACCGGCAGATTACAGACTGTGTCACTGACTCACTATATACAGTACTGGTGGTGTGAGCTGCTGGTGCAATGTTAAATGCGGAGAGCGTATTGCTCTCCAAATTCAGCGAGGTCTTGCGGACCTGATCCACACTGTTGGATCAGGTCCGCAAGACTGATGATAAATAGGCCCCTTTGTTGTGTCTTGTGTGAGGAAGTGGCAAACTTTGGATATGTTTTTAAGGTGGAGGTAGCAGGAATTGGCCTGGATGTGGGAATTGAAAGAGAGACCTGAGTCAAATGTGACCCCCAAGGGCATGTGAGGTTGGGGTAATGATGGTATTATCAACAGTTAGAGAAAGTTGGGGGGTAGGGATTTTAGAAGAAAGATGGAAAATAAGGAGCTCAGTTTTGGAGAGATTTAGCTTAAGGTAGTGAGAGGACATCCAGGATGAAATATTAGAAAAACAGTTAATGGCACGAGTTAGTAAGAAAGGGGATTGGTCTGGTGCAGAGATTTCGATTTGGGTATCATCAGCATACAAATAGTATTGAAACCAATGGAACTGTATTAAGGAACCAAAGGATGATGTATGTAATTGAGAAGAGAAGAGTACCAAGGAAAGAGCCTTGTGGGACCCCAACAGAAAGTGGTAAAGGGTCAGAGGATGTGCCAGAGAAGGTTAAACTAAAGGTCCGGTTAGACAGGTAAGAGGAGAGCCACAAGAGGGTTGTGTTGCAGATGTCGAAGGATTGGAGGGTTTGGAGCAAGAGAGTGTGGTCAACAGTGTGAAAGGCTGCAGACAGATCAAGAAGGATTAACAGAGAAAAGTGGCCTTTTGATTTTTTATTATTATTATCGGCTATTTGTAGAGCGCCAACAGATTCTGCAGCGCTAATTTTGCTGTAATTAGTTCATTAGTAACCTTAAAGGGACAGTCAACCCAAAGCGGCTTTTAAATCATACATAGAGTTTAAAATGATTATGATTTTTAAATGTAGCCCGATTTTCAACAATATTGCATTAGCATGTAAAAAGACTATGTCCGTTTCTGTTGTTCAAAAATGTCTGCCTGCCCCCTCCCCTAATTCGTCACAAGTGTGTTTGTTCTCGCATTCACTTTCTATTCTACATGCTCCCGGCGTTTGCACATGCGCAATGCGCCGATTTTCGTCAAGGGGTACTTTCGAAACTGGAACAGAAAGTAACCGCTCAGTACACAGCAGTTTCATATGTGCGACGTACGATTGTGCTCTGGTTGATCAAGACTTGGTCATACTCATTGCCAGCCAGAGCTGTTCCAAGATTGGACTATAAACACTAAGTATATGATATGTAAATTGTCCAAAAGACTAAATTGTTATTTTATTTTTTTATTAATAATCTTTATTTGCGGTATGTATTTCATGCAACTGTCATGGACTTATAAGTTGCATCGTTATTGCCTCATATGATAAGCTTATAACTTAGACTTAAACTGTTATAAACTTATCATATGAGGCACTAACGATGCAACTTATGTGTCCATGACAGTTGCATGAAATACATACTGCAAATAAAGATTATTAATAAAAAAATAAAATACCAATTTAGTCTTTTGGACAATTCACATACCATATAATTGGTGTTTATAGTCCAATGTGGGAACAGCTCTGGCAATGAGTATGACCGAGTCCTGATCAAGCAAAATACAATCGTACGTCTCACATATGAAACCGCTGTGTACTGAGCAGTTACTTTCTGTTCTGGTTTCAAAAGTACCCCCTTTACGAAAATCGGCGAATTGCGCATGCGCAAATGCCAGGAGCGTGTAGAATAGAAAAGTGAATGCGAGAACACACTTGTGACGAAATAGGGGAGGGTGCAGGTGGACATTTTTGAACAACAGAAACATTACATGCTAACGCAATATTGTTGAAAATTGGGCTACATTTAAAAATAATAATCGTTTTAAACTCTATATGTATGATTTAAAAGCCGTTTTGGCTTGACTGTCCCTTTAATAACTGCAGTTTCTGTGGAGTGTTGGGGCGATATCCAGATTGCAATGGATCAATAAGGGAGTTTAATGTGAGGAAATGTTTTAAACGTGTATGCACGAGCCTTTCTAGAAGTTCTGAGAAAAGGGGTAGTAGGAAAATAGAGCAGTAGTTGGATGGGGATGATGGATCGAGAGAATATTTTTGAGGATAGGTGTGGTTAGTGCATGTTTAACAATTGTTTAAGGTGGAATGAAATAAACTAAAATGGGCCTAGATCAGTACCTTGGGTTGTCTACTTAAAGGGACACGAAACCCACATTTTTTCTTTCAGATACAGCATGCAATTTTAAGCAACTTTCTATTTACTCCTATTATCATTTTTTATTTGTTCTCTTGCTATCTTTATTTAAAACGCAGGAATGTGATGCGTAGGAGCCGGCCCATTTTTGGTTGAGAACCTGGCTTATGCTTGCTTATTGGTGGGTAAATGTAAGCCTCCAATAAGCAAGAGCTATCCATGGTGCTGAACCTAAAATGGGCTGGCTGCTAAGATTTACATTCCTGCTTTTAAAATAGAGATAGCAAGAGAATGAAGAAACATTGATAATAGGAGTAAATTAGAAAGTTTATTAAAATGTCATGCTCTACCTGAATCATGAAAGAAAAAAACTGGGTTCAGTGTCCCTTTAAAGGGACACTCAATCAAAATTAAACTTCCATTATTCAGATAGCGCATGCTATTTTAAACAACTTTCCAATTTACTTCCATTAAAAAAATGTGCACAGCATTTTTATATTTAAACTTTTTGAGTCACCAGGTCCTACTGAGCATGTGCAAGAATAAGTGTGTATGCATGTGTGAATGGCTAATGGCTGTCACATGGTACGTGTATGCATTTGTGATTGGCTGATGGCTGTCACATGGTACAGGGGGAGTGGGAAAAGACATCACTTTTAAAATTGTCAGAAATAAAATCTACTACTCATTTAAAGTTCAGACTAAGTGCTATTGCATTGCCTTGTTATCTTACATTTGTTGATTATGCAAATCTAATGTGTTGACTGGTCCTTTAAGTCCCGGCAGTGAAGGGGTTAAGGGATGAGGGAAATATGCCAGTGCTGAGGGAAAAAACATGTGTAAGGATAGAAGTAAGAGTAGGAGAGAGGGGGGCAGTAGTTCTGAGGGGATGGGATCAAGGGGACAGGTAGTGAGGTGAGAGGAGGATATAAGGGCACAAACTTCTTCCTCAGGAGCAAAAAAGCCGAATCTGTGGGTTTTAGGACATTAGTGATCGGTTGAGGTGGAAACTTGTAGTGTGTTCAGAAATTATTTCATTTCTGATGGAATCTGTTTTGTTGGTGAAGTAGTTGGCAAAATCTTGAGCTGAGAGAGAAGTGGAAATAGGAGGTGGGGTGGGCAGAGAAGGGTGTTAAAAGTGGAGAACAGACGTTTTCGGTTCGAAGAAAGAGTAAAGATAAAAGTAGAGACATAGGGCTAGATTTATCAAAGGCTAGGCGATCTCTGTATGTGCTTCGCCTGTAACTGCGCCCCAGCTCGCCTCCGGAGAAGCGCACATGTGCGCCTGAATTTATTAAAAAAATAGATATAACTTTGCGCAGATGAGCTGGGGCGTAATAATGATACATTTCGCCTGTCGGAAAAAGCATTTACTCCCTATTTATCACAGTACAGCCCTATAAATATTTACGCCGCCATGTTTTGATTATTAAAAGCGTTTTTTAGGTAACTATTTAGCTTCTATTTATATTATATAATGTTTCTGTGCTGTTTTTGCCATATGTTGATAATTTAAGATTACAAAAATAAATATATCGATAGATAGATATATATATATATAAAACTGCTGGTACCATATGCGCCTGTGGAAGCGCAAATTTCTGGCAATAACAGTCTCTTCTTGGTGCTGAGCCTTTAAAAAATTAGTTAAAAGAAGAACTGCATCACAAGATGTAAAAGCATGTATTATAATGGTGTTTGCCTCAGTCTGTATGGCGAAATATACAACACGCAATTGAAGCCGAAATTTCAGTTTCCTATCAGCGCAAAGCAATGATAAATAAGAAACTGGGCGTATTTGTAGGTCGGGCTGTTAAATTACGCCTATTACTAATGTATATTGTTGCACTCGGGAGCGCGCCCGTGCGCCTAGGCGAATGCAATCGGAGTGCGAAGAAGTTTCTTTCAGATTTGCGCAATTATAGTCGCAGAGTGCTGTAATGAATATGACGATCAGATTGTATGCGCTATTTTGGACGGAATTAAAAGAGAATGGCTTTGATAAATCTACCCCATAATCCTGCTTGGAGAGGTTAAGGGCAGAATAGTAGGAGTTTAAAATGAACTTGTAATGAAGGATGTCAGTTTAACGACAGGATTTTCTCCAATGTTGCTCAGCAGTGTGCAACATCTATGTAGTTAGCGTGTCAGAGGAGTATGCCGAGGCTGAGGATGAGTGCTTGACTTTTAAGATATGTAAGACAGCTGTAAGAGTGGAATTATAGGGACAGATAGATTGGTCAGGACAGAAAAGGGAGGAGATGGAAGAGAGCAGAGGTTTGAGAGAGCTTGAAAGATGTTGCCGATCAAGTGACTAAAAAAAAAAAGTCTAGTCAAAATTAAACTTGCATGGTTCAGATATAAATTGCTTTGTTCTCTTGGTATTATTTGTTGAAAGATAACCCTAGGTATGCTCATGCACATTTCTAAGCCCTTGAAGGCCGCCTCTTATCTCAATGCATTTGACAGTTTTTCATAGCTAGAGGGCGTAAGTTCATGTGTACCTTATAGATAACATTGTGCTCACGCCCATGGAGTTACTTATGATAGAGCACTGATTGGCTAAAATGTAAGTCTGCCAAAAGAGCTGAAATTAGGAGGCAGTCTGCAGAGGCTTAAATAAAAGGTAATCATAGAAGGTAAAAAGTGTATTCATATAACAGTGTTGGTTATGCAAACTGGGGAATGGGTAATAAAGGGATTATCTATCTGTTTAAACAATAAAAATTCTGAAGAAGACCGTCCCTTTAATGCTCCTGTGGAGTTTGGTGTGAGGTTTAGAAGGAGGGAGGGCAGTAAGAAGTGCTGTGATATTATAAGTGAGGAGATGATGGTCAGAAAGAGGAAAGGAGGAACTGAAGTTTGAGAGAGTGCATCGACAGCTGAAAATCAGATCAAGGGAGCGTCCATCTTTGTGAGTGGCAGAGTCGGCCCATTACCCATAGTGACAGACTGTAAGAGAAAGTGAGCTGGAAACGTTTTTTTGCAGCAGGGGCAGCGGGATTGTCGATAGGGAGTTGGAAATCCCCAAGAATGAGGGCAGAGATGTCTGAGGAGAGGAAATAATGTAGCCAGGATGCAAAATGATCGAGAAATTGAGTTGAGGAGCTAGGGCGGCAATATATAATCGCAACATGTAGAGCGAGAGGAAAGAATAAGCGAATCATGCAGGTTTCGAAGGAATAAAATGTGAGGTAAGAGATGGGCTGTATTTGTTGAAAGGTGCAACGAGAGGAAAGTAAAATATCTACACAAGCTCCTTGCCTGTTTCCAGGCCTCGGGTGTGGCTGAAGTGTAGACCCCCATGCGATAGTGCAGCAGGGGAAGTTGTGTCTGAGGTAGAGAGCCGGGTTTCTGTCAGAGCCAGAAGGTTAAGAGAGTGGGCGGAGATAAAGAGGTTGTGGATAGAAGTGAGCTTGCTGCACACAAAGCGCGAGTTCCAGAGTGCACAAGTGAAGGGGGTGTTGCTTTTAGTTACAAGAGGAACTTGGATAAGGTTTTCTAAGTTCTGTTTTTTAAGTCTAAGGCAAGGCATACCTGGGTGGGTGAGTTTAGCAAGTTGTGGAGGACCGGGATTAGGAGATATATCACCAGCAGTGAGTATGAGTAAGAGGGAGAGTGACATAAAATGAGATACAGATTTGCAGTATTGAGAGTGTCAAGAGGGGGAGAGGGAGTTTAGGAATATATGAAGTTCATGAGAGCAGAAGTGAGGTGAAGATAAAAGGAATGTTCCAATGAATGTAGTATGTGGGGAGGGGGGTAAATTAAAAATATAGTTGGTTGAATAGACAAGAAGTAGCTAAACGAAACATAAGGATATGAAATATTTTGCAAAAAGGGAAACAGTGAAATAAATAAAACATAATATTACAAGAGTACTTGCTTAGCGTCTTGTCCAATCCTTGTTCAATAATTGTATAATTCTTAGCTTAGATGCCTCACTTACAAAATGTTCACTTCAGTAATGGGAAATATGATATTGTGAAATTGCACACTGCCCAGCCCAAGCTAGTGCTAAATACATAGGCAGGGCAGTCAGATAGGTCCACTAAATTGGTTGATTACTAAATCATAGACAGTTTAAAGGGCCAATTGGAAAGATTCTGGTCAGTTCAGGGTGAGATAAATTAAAATAAACTAATTAAAATTTGGAGAAGGTTGAAGCTGTGCCATACAACAGCTATACATTTAAAGGGATACTAACCCCACATTTTTTCTTTCATGATTCAGATAGAGCATGCAGTTTTAAGCACCTTTCTAATTTACTCCTATTATCAATTTTTCTTTGTTCTCATGTTATCTTGATTTGAAAAAGCAGTAATAAAAGGTTAGGAGCCGGCCCATTTTTAGTTCAGCACCTTGGTACAGCTTGCTGATTGGTTTGTTACATTTAGCCACAAATCAGCAAGTGCTACCAAAGTGCTAAACAAAAAATGGTCCGGCTCTAAAGCTTACAGTACTGCTTTTTCAAATCAAGAAAGCATGAGAACAAAGAAAAATTGATAATAGGAGTAAATTAGAAAGGTGCTTAAAATCTCATGCTCTATCTGAATCATGAAATAAAAAAAATGGGTTTAGTATCCCTTTAAGAATAATAGCAAGGATTGATAAGGTTTGAGCATCACATGGCAATTGACAAAACATTAGTAAGAAGATATTGTAGATAACATTACAATACATACAAATTTCTTTTTTCTCAAGGTGATGTTTTCACCGCCATCCAATCTACTTTGTACCCATACTGAACAGAAAATAAAACTAAGAGACACTGGCTAAGAGAGACCAGAAGGCATCTGTACCGTATGGCTGCAAAGCCGATTGGGTGGAGGTGAAAACGTCACATGAAGAGAAAAAAAGACATTTGTAGAGGGCAGATGAAAGTGGAATAATTCAATTCATAGAAGATAATGAGAGAGAAAAATCTTCAAATAAAAAAAAATATATAAATGAAAGTTCTATTAAAATAAAAAGTTAGATTTGGGATTTACTGTTAGATAATTGTAGCTTTACCATCACTTTAAGGGGCACGTAAGGGAGTGGAACTGATAAGATATTGATATGCAGGTAGTAAGGGGTGTCATATACTGAGAAGGTAGAACCTAGGCCTAGGGCAATATATATTGGGCAGTTACATGCTGTGCATAGGTACTTGGGTCATATATTGAAAGGGGTAACTACTATGCACACAAACCAAGGGACAGACCTTGGAATCACCTAGTGATAGATATAAATTGTAAAAAAAAATAAAAACATTTTCAAATTTGAGATGTAATAGAATTAATTTCAAATTAGTTTTTTTTTTTTTTTTTTAATTTAATCTCTCTATTCTTTAGTCAATTGGCTGTAATTTATAACAAAAAGGTGAGGCACTAGAGAGCTGAGAGTGAATTCTCTCCAGAGATTTTGTCTGGACAAAATATGATCTTACAACATTCAACAATGAGTATTCAATTGTTAAAGGGACACTGAACCCAATTTTTTTTTCTTTTGTGATTCAGATAGAGCATGCAATTTTAAGCAACTTTCTAATTTACTCCTATTATCACATTTTCTTTGTTCTCTTGATATCTTTGAAAAAGATTGCATCTAAGCTAAGGAGCCAGACAATTTTTGGTTCAGACCTCTGGACAGCATTTGTTTATTGGTGGGTGAATTTATCCACCAATCAGCAAGAACAACCCAGGTTTTTCACCAAAAATGGGCCGGCATCTAAACTTACATTCTTGCTTTTCAAAAAAAGATACCAAGAGAATGAAGAAAATGTGATAATAGGAGTAAATTAGAAAGTTGCTTAAAATTGCATGCTCTATCTGAATCAAGAAATAAAAAAATTGGGTTCAGTGTCCCTTTAATATATTAAAACTAATTTGTAAATTGCTTGTGATGTGTTTGGGCATAATTCATGTTTTTCTGAAAAAGTTATGTAGCATATATAATATAGAAAATGAGGGAAACATTATTTGTGGTGAAGAGTAAGGAAAGTATAGTTCATATAATAAGAGTAGATATGGTACAGGTGGCGGGATGGATATGTGTGGAACGTAGAAAGGAACATATATGGGTCATATAGTGAGGGGTGATATAATCAGGGACAAGTATATGGGGGTCACAAAAGGTGAGCACACAATGATTAACTCTGAGGGTGAAATAATGAAAGGTTGGTAAAAAAAAAAATATTTACAGAAGACACAACCTGGACACATCTGATGAGAAGATAATCAGGGGTAGGTGGCAGAGAGTATGTATCATATAATAAGCAGAAGATACTATGGGGGCATACAGTGATTGATAGGCATGGTGGTGATATAATATCAATATGAGGGGCAGATGCTGGAAATATTGGGTAACTATAGATGTGACGAAGAAGACGTGCAGGGGCCATAATCTGAGCAGTGGGTACCAGGGGGGCACAGAATAGGTGACAGTGGCACAAAGCCAGAGCAGGAACACTCTTGGTACTTACCCCTTCCAGACTCAGTGCCGTTACTAGGCTGAAGAGAAGGGTGGTAGTTGGGTTCATTGTGCCCTTTGATGGGGACCTGGGACCGTTTTAGCTGGAGGAACCTCAGAACTGCGAGCTGATGGATGGCGAGGGTGACACAGATTAGGGCAGAGCTCTGGTACTAGAACAGCTCAGGATGGCTGCAGAATCCGGTAAGTGACACTGTATCAGGTATATCCTATAGCGTCCGGTAAGTACCAAACAGACCCGGGTATTTACAGAACCAGTTCAGCCAGGTACTTTACGCACTGATGGCGCAGGTTCGGTTGCTGAAAAAGTTCCCTTATTATCTTCTGAACAAAGACTTGATGCAGAACCGGCTAAAAACCAACAGAACTGTCAACAGACTAATGGTTGGCACTGATTTTAGAGCCGGGTATGTATGCAGCAGAACCGGGCAAGAACCACAAAGAGAGTATTTCTGGTCCAGAGATGAAAGTTAGTGTGAAAGAACCAGGCTGTGCAGCTGTCTTGCAGGTTTGGCTGTAATGTTGCAGGGTCGGTGTATGTGGTCCCTTTTCTGTTTCTGTGCTGAAAATGAAGTTTCTGTGACCGTCCCACTTTATATAGTGACACTCTAGTGGCCGGATGGGACATCTGCCCCCTCCCCTTCTCACACCTCCCCAGATCAAATGTACCACCCTAAACAGCCAGAGGGCAGACACGAGCCCTCTACAATGCATATTACATTGTTTTATTATTATTGCACACAAAAGGCTACATTCTGCTTTTAACACAGCAATATATCAGATATCGTCTTTATAGACTTTAAAAGAGTTTCATTAAGATTGCAATTGGAATAAGATCCAGCCCACTGTATGATAGAATTATTATCATATATAAACAGAATATGTCACACTTTATCATATATACACATGACATATCCTGGTTATACACAGTGTAATACATGCTCCACAGTATGCATGTATCATTCATATATTGTTGCTTAAAAACAGGGTTCACAATTTGCACAATATGTCACATATAAAGCTATATGTCCTGCACACCCAACATATTAGTGATATATATATATATACATATATATATTGTATACAAAACATATGTCCTGCACAACACCCAACATATTAGTGCTTTATATATATATATATATATATATACATATATATATATATATATATATATATATATATATATATTGTATACATGCCAGTGGGTCGGTATAAATTAAATGCAAACTTCATTGGTGTCAGTGGGATCAATATATATATATATATATATATATATATATATATATATATATATATATATATATATATATATATATATATATATATATATATATATATATTGTATACAAAACATATGTCCTGGACATGCATTATATCACATACACAGTTTTATATAATACAAGCACGTTATGTTAGTATGTGTTCATATTTATTTATATACAATGTATTTCATTATAAATATTGCTGCCAATAATTTTGTTTAAAGATTGTCTATCATCTCTGTCTCTCATTCATTTATCTGTCTATCCACAAATATTCTTGTATGTATATATATATATATATATATATATATATATATATATAAACACACACACATATATATATATTTATACAGTACACACCCTGCACATATATTATCTAAATGCTACATACTAGTGTTTAGTGTATATTTGCACACAATTTATATTTACAGATAACATGATACGATTATTCTTTATACACTCTGTCTGTTCTTTTCTAGTGCATATTATAAAGCAGTCCCTTGGGCACGTGTGTGACTCGCTCCTTTCTTCTGGCTGAGGAGAGGGGGGCTATTACTGGAGCTGGGGGTCTTTGTTCTGGAGGGAGGCAGCTTTTTGTTCTGGTGGGGGATCTTTGTCCTTGATTGTTGTGGCTTTGATTTGGGGAGGGGGGCTATGGATGGGACTTGTTATGGGCCCCAATGTCAGCTGTATGCTAATGATAGTCACCTGCCCCCAGCACACTTCTCTAATTTCCTTTATCGTCCCCTCTCACATCCTGCTCCTTATCCCCATTAAATCTTCTGCAGCCATTCCTGCCCCTTTAGGGTATTGCAGCTACGCTAGTAAGATCAAACTGATCGATATTTTGGGGTTTGCACCATAATCACTCAGCACCCATCCTTCTGTTAAGCTTCATCTGCAAGAAAATAAGAGTGGACAGGTGGGATTTCTTTTGTAAGTCAAGAAGAGAAAGCCAGAGGATGGTGCAACACTTCTAACCATCTGCCACCCCCCCAAATACTCTGTACCCCAAATGTTGTCAACATCACCTGCACCCTTAGTCTGTCACAGCATCTACACCCCAGTCCTGCAGCATCACATCATCTACACCCCAAGCCTAACACACCACAGATTCTGCGCCCAAGTCGGTCACGTTACAACATATGCACCCCTGACCCCAAGCTTCTTTGTCTGTCACATAAAATCATCTGCACCCCAAGTCTCTAACGTCACACCATCTGCACCCCAAGTCTCTAACGTCACACCATCTATACCTCAAGTTTGTAACATCTCAGCCTGTGTACCTCAAGTTTGTAACATCTCAGTAGCTACACCCCAAGTCTGCCACGTGACAGCCACTGCACCCCAGATCTATTGCATCTGCACACTAAGTCTTTCACATAGCCTTTAGACCCCAAACCTGTCGCACCACAGTCCAACACCCTAAGTGCTGTCAGATCACAGCCTTTGCGCCCCAAGATTTATTACAACACAGTAGCTGGAATCCAAATCTGGGACACCACAGTCACTACATCACGAATTTTGACACAATGCAGCCCTTGCAAACCACAACAGCCTCTGTGCCCCAAGCCTGACATGCCACTATTACAAAATCCAGATCTTTCACAATTAGGGTAATAGGGCACCCATTATTGGGGTACAGTTGATTTGTGGAGGTTAAGGAGTGGGGTACAATTTCGGCTAGACTATTGTGTCTATGTACCCAAAGCCTCAGGCCAGTGGCTTTATTTAGCAGGAGGTGTGGGGGAGGCAGCTTATCCTTTTGTTTGTGCTAAAGTTGTGGAGGCCACATGTCTGCTGTTTGAGGGCTGACACATGGCGGGGTGGGACACATCTGCAAACTGTTCTCATTGTGATTGTAATGAGAGGACGCGTGTCTCAGCTGGCCACACCACAACAAAGACCAGCACCTTGATGTTAGCAGCTTGGTCATCTCACCCACGTGCCCCCTGAATTGCCCATTTGACCACAAACTTACACCTGGGGCTTTGGGAATGGAGGAGAAGTGTTAGGGGCAAAAAGAAATGTAAGACTAGAACCAGAAAAATATACTACACGGTAAGACCTGGAGAACATAAAAGTATAAAAAAGAAAAGAAAAACCACCAGGCTCACAAATTGTGAGATAGAAAATGATACAACACAAAAAAGGGAATATGGAAAATTAAAAAAAAAAGATGAAGGAAAACAGTGAAAGTGTTTTTAATCCAGTAGAAATTAAAAACGATATTATCAAAAAATTTGGTGGGGACATGTGACAAGGCGAGGTCCCTGCAAGGAGACTTACTTGTTATGAGTAAACATTTATTTTCTGATTTATTCTCTATGCATAAATGGACATAGTATTAAATATTTCTTCATATAATGGTGTTTGCAAAAAGCTGCAAGCTTTAATTATTTTATCTCTTGTGCTGTTGCCACTGGCCAAATTAGTGGCATAGATAAATATTCCCTTGCACTGATAATGTATTTAGTGTTTTGCAGGGTTGGAAATACAAGGTCTGCAGTATTACACCCCTGTCTCTCTGAGGGCAGTGGGGGAAAAGCACAATTAGACTTTTTATTGGGAAATACATTATGAGTTTTAGGTTCCTTTAAGGGACAGTTTACTCCATATTTTTCTCCCATTTATGTGTTCCCAATGATCAATTTTACTTGCTAGAGTGTATTAAATTGTTTACAAATAGCTCCTTTATCCTTATTTTGACATTTGAAATAGCTGATATACCCTGTGGTATCCCCACCTATACTGAAAGTTTCTATTGACAAACTATGTAAACACAGCCAGCAGAAGACATTACACTCCCAGTAGGATGTAAATACGATAAGCAATACAATTTTATTTTTCCATTGTTCTCTCTAAGTATTTGGTTTAAAGACAGATATAAAAAAGGAAGCATGTGTGTGTACACACAGTGATAACATAATGACATCTGATTTCACATGCAAACTCAGCTCATTTTAATAGGTTGTGATTTCAAAGCACAAAACATGCTGTTTCATATGCACAAATAAACTTGAAAATGCAATTTCTCATACATTTTATACTCTGCATCTGGTATAACAAGTCATAAGGGACAAATCATTTTACAATATACTGCCCTAAGGAAAGGTTTTAAATTCTTTATTGACAGGAAATTACTTTTTTTGAGAAACCTGCTTAACTGTACACTCTTTATCATCTAATCTATCATCTATCTATCATCTATCTATCTATCATCTATCTATCTATCTATCTATCTATCTATCTATGTCTATATTTCATCTATCTAATCTATCATCTATCTAATCTATCTATCTAATCTATCATCTATCTATCTAAATATATATATATATATACACATTATGTGTGTGTGTGTTTAACCCAAACATGAAAATCTGGATTTAGCTTTAGAAAACATAATTAAAAACATAATTTTCATCCTTCTGTCAACTGTTTTACCCTTCAGTATCCCCCAATACCTATTGTCACCTCCTTCACCCATCAAACATATAATTAGATTATAGTCCACTTTATGAAAATTCATAAACAAACAAGATATAATAAAAATGACCTACTAATAAATATACTGGCACTATTAAAACAAATCTGTAGAAGCGCACAGCTGTCTGGTCAGATACTGCAGTGTGTGCAATGCTTCTAGTGCCAGTATATTTTTTATATAATTGTTTTATTTATCAATATATTTTATTGTATGGATTTTCTCAAAGTGGACTGCAATCTTTTTATTACGTGAGTATGGTTCATTTTTCTTTGCAAGTTTTGGTTCTTGGTTTTAGAATGGCAGCTTCCGTTTATCCATTTGGTTTCTAGTTTGCTATTTTGTGGGCACGTTTTTTTATTTTTTTCAAACCCATCAACCATAATGCAATGAAACACCTTATTTTTTCAGAGGACCTGGTATTTTAAGATGAGGAACAACCAAACACACATTCTGTTCAAGAGTATATTTGCGTATATTACATTTTTACCTTTATTTTGTCATTTGAAATAGCTGCTTTTGCATTCTGTTTAAGAATATTTGAGTATATTACATTCTTTACCTTTATTTTGTCATTTGAAATAGCTGATTTTGCCCACAAAAACCACCACTTATACTGAAGCTATGGATAATACAGTCTTCTCTATAGAAAAGACAGAAGCAGAAATTAACCTCACAGTGGGGGAGATAGCAGCTGCTTGAATATGATAAACTCTAATATGCTTCATACTTACCAGAGTATGTCGTCCCTTTAAATTACATGAAAGTGCTACAAAATATATAAAAGTATATTGCAACATTTTACTATGCATAATTAAAGGAACACGCAATCCCAACATTTTCTTTTGTGACTGAGACAGAGAATACAATTTGAAAAAAAGTTTCCAATTTACTTCTATTGTAAATTTACTTTGTTTTCATGTTATTTTTTGTTGAAGTGATACCTAGGTAGGCATCTGGATCACTACATGACAGGAAACAGTGCTGCCATCTAGTGCTCTTGCAAATGGATAGCATTCTTGTAAAACTGCTGGCATATAATGCTACAGACACATAAATGCGCCCGAGCTTAAGTCCCTGCTTTTCCACAAAAGATAGCAAAAGAACAAAGACAATTTCTTAACAGAAGTAAATGAAAAAGTTGTTTAAAATCACAGGCTCTATCTGAAAGAAACAGTTTGGGTTTCATGCCCCTTTAAACATTTTCTATTACAATCTCAAAGTATTCTAGTTTGTGTGTGACATTGTCTATCATTAGTGAAGCAAAAACCCAAATTCTCTATAAATAATAAAAAAAAAAAAAAGGAATCAATGTTTATGTCTGTTGTTCCCATTTAAGATGTTTCATGCACTTAGTGGTTTTCTTTTACTTAAAGTGAAGGTGAACTTCACGCAACTGCCCCACGGCATCGGATAAACTTTGCAAAATGAGGGTGGGGTTAATTCATCAAATTCTTTAGATTTCATTATTTTACCTTTTGAGTGCTCTGACGATAAGCGCATCTCTCCCGCACGGCATTTTGTCAAATTGATTGACAGATGTTGATTCTTAAAAGAACGAATCCTTGTCCCCCCCCCCCCCACCAGGGCGTTCAGTCCCTTTGCATAAACGTCACGGCCCGGGGGGGGAACAATGATTCGTTCTTTTAAGAATCGTCATCTGTCAATCAATTTGACAAAATGAAGTGCGGGAGAGATGAACTTATCGTCGGAGCGCTCAAAAGGTAAAGATTTAAAAAAATAATAAAATCTAAAAAATTTGATGAATTAAACCCACCCTCATTTTGCAGTTTATCCGATGCTGTGGGGCAGTTGAGTGAAGTTCACCTTCACTTTAAAGGGACATTAAACCCAAAAATTTTCTTTCATGATTCAGATAGAACATACAATTTTAAACAATATTTCAATTTACTTGTATTATCTAATTAGCTTCATTCCTTAGATATCCTTTGTTGAAGAAATAGTAATGCACGTGTGTGAGCCAATCGCGAGGCATCTATGTGCAGCCACCAATCAGCAGCTACTGAGCCTATCTAGATATGCTTTTCAGCAAATGATATCAAGAGAATGAAGCAAATTAGATAATAGAAGTAAATTAGAAAGTTATTTAAAATTGCAGGCTCTATCTAAGTCACAAAAGAAAAACATGGGTTTCATGTCCCTTTAAAGGGATATACACATCATAGTATATATTAGCAATAAAACATTGAGGGCTAGATTACAAGTGGAGCGCTAATTTATCATGTGCTTGCAAACAGGCAAATATGACCATTTACGAGCATGCAATAAATAACAAGTGGCTGGTTATTGCTACAGTGGAGCAGACCTCAGGGTAATTTTTATATGTGCCCCAATTGGCCACAAAATACAGTTTAGTAATCTTTATTAAAAAATATTTATTTTTTAAGAAAGTAACTGCACTAAGCAGTTATAAGGGGCTAAAGTTGGTGGTGTGGGGTGTTAGAAAAAAAATGCCACTGAAAAGTGCCTTTACATTGGGGTCTATGGGAACTGTGTGCTCCCTGAAAATATACTGTATGTGTATATAATCTTATATTTTATATATATATTTATGTGTTAATATGTGTATATAATCATATATTTTATACATATATATTTATATTTGCTGCTCATCGCTGCGCTACATCCCCCCTTTGCTGCACTTAGGTTTTGTGCCATGTCTGACGGTATGAGAACGATGCTCTCATTGGAGCCTATGGAAGCGTGCTCTTATGAACGCAATGCTTCTGTGCAATGCGAACGCGAGATCGCGTTCGCATTGCACCTAAATTGTAATATCAGTGCACATTTGCGTTGCACTGGTATTAGTTGAGCACAAATATCGCTTTTGTGGAAGTAATATTTTACGCTCAACATGTAATCTGGCCCTGAGTTGTAAAAGATCTGCATACAAACAAAAGGTATAATTTACTATTCTAATTTTGCGGTCAATTCTAATCCTTCTGATTTTCTCTTTTGATACTAGAAAAACTGGATCACCCTTTTTTTGGCAAATAGATCACAATCTTTCACAGAAGAGCTTGATAACTATGCACAAGATATAGGGGCCGATTTATTAATGTTCGAGCGGACATGATACAATGTAGCACATCGATAAATGCTGACAGTATACGCTGGTGAACTGCATGTGCAATACCGCCCCCTGCAGATTGGCCGCTAGCAAGGTGTGTCAATCAGCCCGATCGTATAGTATTAGGGCGGATTGATGTCCACAGCCTCGGAGCAGACGGACCCACGGACCAGTTATGGACCAGTTATAACTGCTGTTTCCGGCAAGCCTGAAGGCTCGCACGGAAATCGGGCATCAAGCTCCATTCGGAGCTTGATAATTCGTCCCCTTAATCTCTATTGCCCCACAATGACTCACCTAATGAACAATAATGCCGGTTTAATAACAAACACTGGAATCAATACACCAAAAAAATCAACCATGCAAATCTAAAATGGTGGATTTGTATTCTTTTTCCCTTACATCACAACCCTATCGCCTCCACAGCCAATCAGAAACATTGCCAACATGGCCCATATCAGTGGATACTTCCTTTTAAAGTGGTCTATTGTATGTGTGTTGCAATTGGATAGAGTGGTGTTTATTTTTTTATTAAAATAACTTTGTAATGTCATTTACTGATAGACATATATTGATATTAATACTGATTTCACAACTGGTGATAGCTTGTAGATATATCCACGTTTTAACATTTACACATTGATGATGACACGTTCATTATCATTTGTTATTAGGGGCAAATGTACTGTCATCAAAAAAGGTTGTTGTCCTTGTTGTCATGGGCTGCGCCATCTTGTTTTTCTGATCTGAGAATGCGCAGATCGTTGGTCCGTGTGTGTTGCCAGTTGATCTGTGGGTAGAGAGCATTTATTAAGTTCCTTTGGCTGTTGATTTCATTGTGTCCATTGTGTGGTGTTTAGTCAATACCTTGAGGTCAGATAGATTGTGATAGCTGAACTTGATGCTGTATGTATCATATTGGTGAATTTTCTGATATTCCTTTAGATCACATACAATTTTTTGTTGTTGTATTGTGATCACTCAGATGATGAAGAAGGCGCATCAGGAGCCATATAACAGCTAACAAGTACGATCAGAAGATTGGAATGCCTTAGTTCAATTTTTGGCAAAGTGACTAAAATGTCTGTGCACTTTCTTCCTGATTTTAGTCAAAATTAAAAGTGTTGTAAACGGTAAAAACGCACACAACACACACTCTTGTACAACACACCACACACACTCTTGTACAACACACCCATTACACACAATGTCATACAACACACACACTCTCATACAACACACCACACACACTCTTGTACAACACACCCATTACACACAATGTCATACAACACACACACTCTCATACAACACACCTATTACACACAATGTCATACAACACACACACTCTCATACAACACACCTATTACACACAATGTCATACAACACACCCATTACACACACTCTCATACAACACACCCATTACACACAATGTCATACAACACACACACTCTCATACAACACACCTATTACACACAATGTCATACAACACACACACTCTCATACAACACACCTATTACACACAATGTCATACAACACACACACTCTCATACAACACACCTATTACACACAATGTCATACAACACACCCATTACACACACTCTCATACAACACACCTATTACACACAATCTCATACAACACACCCATTACACACACTCTCATACAACACACCTATTACACACAATCTCATACAACACACCCATTACACACACTCTCATACAACACACCTATTACACACAATCTCATACAACACACCCATTACACACACTCGCATACAACACACACACTCATACAACACACACACTCATACAATACCCAACACACTCTTATACAACACACACATTACACACAATCTCATACAACACACACACTCATACAACACACACACTCATACAATACCCAACACACTCTTATACAACACACACATTACACACAATCTCATACAACACACCCATTACACACAATGTCATACAACACACACACACTCTCATACAACACACCTATTACACACAATCTCATACAACACACCCATTACACACACTCTCATACAACACACCTATTACACACAATCTCATACAACACACCCATTACACACACTCTCATACAACACACCTATTACACACAATCTCATACAACACACCCATTACACACACTCTCATACAACACACCTATTACACACAATCTCATACAACACACCCATTACACACACTCTCATACAACACACCTATTACACACAATCTCATACAACACACCCATTACACACTCTCTCATACAATACACAACACACTCTTATACAACACACCCATTACACACAATCTCATACAACACACCCATTACACACTTTCTCATACAATACACAACACACTCTTATACAACACACCCATTACACACACTCTCATACAACACACCCATTACACACTTTCTCATACAATACACAACACACTCTTATACAACACACCCATTACACACAATCTCATACAACACACACACTCTCATACAACACACACTCTTATACAAAACACACTCTCATACAACACACACATACCACACACACTCTCATACAACACACCCATACACACAATTTCATACAACACACACACTCTCATAACACACACACACTCTCATAACACACACTCTCATACAACCCACACACACTCATACAACACATACTCATACAACACACACTCTCATACAACACAACACACACTCTCATACAACACACACTCTCATACAACACACACACACACACAAAACACACACTCTGATACAACACACCCATTACATACAATCTCATACAACACACACACTCTCACACAACACACACTCACATAACACACACCGCAAACATGCTCCTTCAACATACACACAAGTTGCGACCCAGTAAATATGGTGTTGCGACCCAGTAATAGGTCCTGACCCATGGTTTGAAGAACCTTGCCTTAGTTAGTAAAATTTGCATTGCTTGCAGTCCAGAGACTCAGCCCTTGAAAAACTTCTGTGTTTATCCTTTTATAGAGTGTTGCAGGGTTAGGGCTCATGAGCCTGCAGATTTTGTATTTTTTTTATAGGCATAAATAAATATATTATGTTGAATTACATTTTGACTTTGATCTCCCTTTAAAGTATTTTATTTAAAGATGTCATGTCCAGCACTTAGAATAAAAGAGATGGAAGCTACAATTCAGCGGATTAATCCTGTTTGGGAGAGATAAAAGGGGGGTCACTAAGTAAAGAGAGTGTGGGGGGAGAGGATTTAACATCTGCCCAGAGATGGTACAAAGGTTTACATATCCAATGTTTCATGAATCAGCTTGACAGTGTCACTTTATCTTTTTCTGGGGCAATAGTTGTTTTTCATGTAATGTGTATTATGTATAATATATATAATTTGTAATCTAGTTGCTATGTGTCAAAATGAATTGTATTAATATTACACCCTTAAATGCAACATATAACTTTGAATATGTTTATCTATGTAGCTATCTATGTATTTATGTATCTATTTATCTAAATATGTGTGTATGTGAGTGTGTACTTTATACATGTATGTAAGATGCCTGAAACTAATACAATACAGATGTACTATTTTATAGCCTAAAGTTAACTGACTTACAGAGAAATCTTTGTAGGTAAAGAGATAGATAGATAGATAGATAAAAAGATAGATAGACAGTCAGCCAGATAGATAGATAATTTGTAGATAAATGGACAGATGGATAGATTAAGCGTTAATAAAAAGGTGAGATAAATATGGATAGATAGATAGATAGATGCCAGATAATAGAACATTGAATGAGATAGACAGATGGAGCATTATTAGAGAGTCAGAAAGATATTGATAGATAGATAGATAGATAGTAGAGCATCATTAGAGAGTCAGATAGATAGATAGATAGATAGATAGAGATATATGGATAGATAGATGTAGATAGATATTGATAGATATACAGACTGATAAATAGATAGATCTAGATAGATAGATAGATAGATAGATAGATAGATTGTTATAGATAGATAGATAGATAGATATTGATAGATATACAGACAGATAGATAGATCTGGATAATTAGATAGATAGATAGATAGATAGATAGATAAAGATAGATATACAGACAGGTAGATAGATAGATCTGGATAATTAGATAGATATTTAGATAGATAGATGTGAAAAGATAGACAGACAAATAGTTAGATAGATAAATAGATAGACAAAGATAAATATGTAACGTGACTGAAACTAAAAACAAACTGCTTTATATGCTTGTGCACTATGAATGTTTTGTTATACAATACATATGTACTATTTTATAGATAGATAGCTAAACAGACTTACAGAGAGATCTTTGTAGGTAAAGAGATAGATAGATAGATAAACACACAGACAGACAGACAGTCAGCCAGTGAGATAGACAGATAGATAGATAGATAATTTGTAGATAAATGGACAGATGGATAGATTAAGCGTTAATAAAAAGTCAGATAAATATGGATAGATAGATAGATGACAGACAATAGAACATTAAAAGAGATAGATAGAGCATCATTAGAGAGTCAGACAGATATGGATAGATAGGTAGATAGATAGACAGACAGACAGATAGACAGTTAGCTAGTTAGTAAGTTAGTCAGTCAGACAGACCGATAGATATATATGGATATATAAATATGGATAGAGCGTTATAGATAGATATATAGATAGATAGCAATTTAGTTAGTTAGACAGACAGACAGTTAGATATGGATGGATACATAGATAGATATGGATACATATATGGATAGATAGTCAGACAGACAGACAGACAGATAAATATGTAACATGACTGAAAATACAAACTACTTTATATGAATGTGCACTATGGATGTTTTGTTAATGTAATTTCATAAGCCTGTTGCGATTATTTATTGAATGTGTGCCGTATAAGTTCATATGCAGTATGATAGATTTAATGTGTACGTTACATGATTTATGAATGTGTTTGTGTGCAGATGTACTCTGTGTGTGTTTTTATCTGTTTATACTTTGTGTAACGTGAATGTTGGTGTCTAAGTGCTGTGTGTTTCATTAACCATTAGCACTGTGTAGATTAGCTGAGCAGATGTCCCTGTGTTATGCAGCAAGGGTAGGAACCCCCCCCCCCACACCCACACCCACACCCAGCCTATTACTCAGTAAGCTGACTCACTGACAGATGTGCCCGGGTACAGGGGAAGGGAGAACAAAATTGTCCCATCTGGAGATAGCGAGAATATCTAATAAGGCAACAACAAAAAGTTCATAATACGATTATTCAGCTTCAACAAAGAAAAGGCTTCTGCACTGACAGTAAGAGCTAGCCTAGTGTCTTGTAACTACATGTTCAGTCACTAAAAGTAAAAAACTGAAAATAAAGGATTATCTATCTATATAGGACAGAGCTGTCTACACTGTGGCACACTGTTTGGGGTCTGTTCTCCCGTTGATACCATGGATCTGTAAAACCACATTTTAAAATGAAAAATCAAATCATGTAAATCTCACCCACGTGATCACACACAGTCTGAAATCTGCAACAAGTTTACTTGCATTTCTAACACTGAAATTAGTTCTGTAAATTGGTTTTGCAACTTGAAAACTAACTAAAATATGAATGAAATGGTTAAAAAGCTTACAAAAACTAGTTATTAAACAGTGATCAGTTTCTATATGCAGACTAGATATGTGCAAAAATTAGCAAATTTTCCAGATTTTTTCCCCATACTTCAGAAATATAATAAGCGTACGGTGCCTTTAAAGGAACAGTCTAGACCCAATACTTATTCTTTATTACCTGTTGTTACATATCAGACAATCATTTTGAAATGTGTTCCACATCTATAAGCTTATAAGAAGTACATGAGACTTATAAATAATCATTGTTTGTTACCAGACGAAAATGGCCTCCAAACTCCACCCTCAGCTTTCTTCTTGTTCTGTTAGCTGTCTTCTTGTACGGCAGTTTAGCAGTGCATGTTTAAGGGGTTGATTTATCAAAGGCTTCGCAAGCCTTTCGACCCACTACGGCTGCAGGTTCTCACAAGAGAACCTGCACGCCGTACTTAACAAGCAGCGGTCACCAGACAGCTGCTTCCCTAATCTTTTGCCACCTCTAAAGTGGCGAAATCAATCTCCGCGGTCTAGTCCGACAGAGGAGATTGACAGCTCCTGCCCGTGCATGATTGGCTGTGCGCAGGTAGGGGGCGCGATTGCATGTGAGCACAAAATAGCGCTTGTGTGCAATGCTGAATTCAGCCTGCCAGATGTGAGCTGCGGCGGACAGGGGCGCGTATGTGCGCCTCTGTACGCCTCAGCTTGATAAATCACCCACTAATGCTTTTCAGTTGCACAAATCAGCATGTGCAAGTAGGAAAACATTCACCAGTCAATTGTGATTGGAGAAACTTAATATGCCAAAATATAAACGTAATAGGTGGGCAGAGCTTGGAGACCATTTTCAGCTCCTAACAAACAATGAATATTTAAATGCTTTACATACTTCTTACAAGCTTATTGACGTGGAACCAGTTGCAGGATGCTTCTCTTGTATGTAACAATAAGTAATCAAAATTATGTATTGGTTCTAGGCTGTACCTTTAACCCTTTCTGGTCCTATGTCGGAATATATCCGACAAAGGGTTTTACTGCTTGCGGTCCAATGTCGGATATATTCCGACATAGGACCGGAAAGGTGACGAAGTTCCCAGTGATCGGTGCACAGCTAGGCTAGATGTGGAGCTGTGCACTGATCACTGGTACTAGACGGACGCCGCAGGCACAGGGCACCGCTGCAGGAAGAGGAACTACCCAGACACAGACGGCACTGGCCAACAGCCATCAGAGATTCCCCGCTGTCCCTAAATGGGGAGAAATGAGAGGCCGGGAGGGAGGAGCCTGGCAGCACAACCATGACAGTGTGTGATATGCTGAGCGCCTGAGCCTATTTGTCAATCTGCTGTCTGTCTGTAGATATATATATATATATATATATATATATATATATATATATACATACATACATATATATATCTATATCTATATATGTATATATATATATATATATATATACACTGTATATATAATGCGACACATCACTTTCCCATAATAAAATAACTGCACACTTTCCCATCTGTATCCCTAAGGCTGATGGTAAAATAAATAAGACCTGCTGGCACATTTATTATAAATTAATAGGACCGGAAAGGGTTAATGAGTCAATGAACAAACATGTGACAAAAATATATTTATGTGCTGCTGCTGGCTTGTAGCAGTATCACCAGCTACTTCTTTAACTTTATTTAAGATTAAGCTGCTGTCCCTCTGTTTCCCTGAAGATGTTCTCCATAGAAAGTAGTGGAAAAACTGTAATTATATTAACAAATTATGAATTACCCTATTGTACAAAGTGGAAGGTTTTTTTTTGTGACAATCTATTAATCCATTTGTTTTGTATGAGCATATGTCTAACACAGAATTACTCTATTTCTAAAATCAGATCTAAAATGCTAAATAGATTATTCAATACATCAGTATTAGAATTTGTAACTTTTTATGATATTATGTAAAAGAAAAATAGAGTAAGAATGAATACATTATTTAATTAAAAATATTAATGCAAAAGTTAGAAGCATATAAAAATGATCTTCTGTTATGACCGAAATATAAATGAGAAGAGTGATGAATCAATTTATACATTAGTCTTGTTTGCATGACTTTACTGGATATACAAACTATTGTAACCACTACCAGCCCTGCCTAGAAATGTGATGGTCAGTACCTTCTCATCCTAATAATATGATGATCAGTACCTTCTCATCCTGATCCTAAAAATGTGATAATCAGTACTGATCCAGTCTGGGAAATGTGATGGTCATCACTGGTCCAGACTGGTATTGGGATGTATAGAACTGGCCCAGACTAGGAATGTGATGGCCAGTAAATCTCATGTCCAGGCTGGTAATCTGATGGTCAGTTCTAGTTCAGCACGGGCATGTGATGGTCAGTAGTGACCCAGCTTGGTGATGAAAGGATTATAATTGGCCCTGGCCTTTAATAAAATGCTTAGTATTGGTCCAGGCTGGCTTTATGATGGTCAGCACCAGTCCATTTTGGAAATATGATTGTCAGTACCATCCCAGACTGGGAATGTGATATCAGAACCAACTTAGCCTTAGTATCATTTTATAAGAACTGACCCAGCCTGGGTTTGTGATGGTTAGTACCATTCCAGACTGGGATTGTGATGTTCAGAACTGACCCAACTTGGGAATGTGATGCTCAGAACTAGACCAGCCTAGGAATGTGGTGATCAGAACTAACCCAGCCTGGGAATGTGATGATCAGAAATGGTCCAGCCTGGAAAAGTGATGATCAGAACTGACCCAGCCTGGGAATGTGAGGATCAGAACTGACCCAGCCTGGGAATGTGATGATCAGAACTGACCCAGCCTGGGAATGTGATGATCAGAACTGACCCAGCCTGGGAAAGTGAGGATCAGAACTGACCCAGCCTGGGAATGTGATGATCAGAACTGGTGCAGCATTTGGAAGTGATGATCAGAACTGACCCAGCCTGGGAATGTGATGATCAGAACCGGACCAGTCTGGGAATGTGGTGATCAGAACTGACCCAGCTTGTGAATGTGATGATCAGAACTAGACCAGCCTGGGAATGTGATGATCAGAATTGGACCAGCCTGGGAATGTGGTAATCAGAACTAGACCAGCCTGGGAATGTGATGATCAGAACTGGAACAGCCTGGGAATGTGGTAATCAGAACTAGAGCAGCCTGGGAATGTGATGATCAGAACTGGAACAGCCTGGGAATGTGATGATTAGAACTGACCCAGCCTGGGAATGTGATGATCAGAACTGGACCAGCCTGGAAATGCGATGATCCAAACTGACCCAGCCTTGGAATGTGATGATCAGAACTGACCCAGCCTGGAAATGTGATGATCCAAACTGACCCAAGCCTTGGAATGTGATGATCAGAACTGGGCCAGCCTGGAAATGTGATGATCAGAACTGACCCAGCCTGGGAATGTGATGATCAGAACTGACCCAGCCTTAACATGTAATGATCAGAATTGATCCAGCCTGGAAATGTGAAGATCAGAACTGACCCAGCATGGAAATGTGATGATCAGAACTGACCCAGCCTGGAAATGTGATGATCAGAACTGGACCAGCCTAGAAATGTGATGATCAGAACTGGACCAGCCTGGGAATGTGATGATCAGAACAGACCCAGCCTGGAAATGTGATGATCAGAACTGGACCAGCCTGGGAATGTGATGATCAGAACTGGACCAGCCTGGGAATGTGATGATCAGAACTGGACCAGCCTGGAAATGTGATGATCCAAACTGACCCAGCCTTGGAATGTGATGATCAGAACTGACCCAGCCTGGAAATGTGATGATCCAAACTGACCCAAGCCTTGGAATGTGATGATCAGAACTGGGCCAGAACTGGGCCAGCCTGGAAATGTGATGATCAGAACTGACCCAGCCTGGGAATGTGATGATCAGAACTGACCCAGCCTTAAAATGTAATGATCAGAATTGATCCAGCCTGGAAATGTGAAGATCAGAACTGACCCAGCGTGGAAATGTGATGATCAGAACTGACCCAGCCTGGAAATGTGATGATCAGAACTGGACCAGCCTTGAAATGTGATGATCAGAACTGGACCAGCCTGGGAATGTGATGATCAGAACAGACCCAGCCTGGAAATGTGATGATCAGAACTGGACCAGCCTGGGAATGTGATGATCAGAACTGGACCAGCCTGGGAATGTGATGATCAGAACTGGACCAGCCTGGAAATGTGATGATCCAAACTGACCCAGCCTTGGAATGTGATGATCAGAACTGACCCAGCCTGGAAATGTGATGATCCAAACTGACCCAAGCCTTGGAATGTGATGATCAGAACTGGGCCAGAACTGGGACAGCCTGGAAATGTGATGATCAGAACTGACCCAGCCTGGGAATGTGATGATCAGAACTGACCCAGCCTTAAAATGTAATGATCAGAATTGATCCAGCCTGGAAATGTGAAGATCAGAACTGACCCAGCATGGAAATGTGATGATCAGAACTGACCCAGCCTGGAAATGTGATGATCAGAACTGGACCAGCCTGGAAATGTGATGATCAGAACTGGACCAACCTGGGAATGTGATGATCAGAACTGGATTAGCCTGGGAATGTGGTAATCAGAACTGGCTCAGCCTACGAATGTGATGATCAGAACTGACCCAGCCTGGGAATGTGATGGTCAGAACTGACCCAGCCTGGGAATGTGATAATCAGAACTGACTCAGCCTGGGAATGTGATAGTCAGTACAAGTCACCTTGGAAACTTTTTCCCACAGTCCCATTTGGCAGCAGCATGTGGTTTCAAAAGGCCTGCAGAGGTGATAATGATAACACCTAGCCTTACTGCAGACTATAAGGATGGTACACACTTCACACCCAGACACACTGTTCACACCCAGACACACTGTTCACACCCAGACACACATTTCCTCTCAAGTATAACCAAGATTAATATGTAAATGTATGGAAAGGACATGCTATGTATATAAATATATTATGGACTTACCTATAGGTTATATGATGTAATGTGGACGAGAAAATAAACCCTATTAGTGCATATTTACATACTAGTATACATATACATATTAGTGCATGTACTGTCTAAATTCATACACACGCTCCAGGGAAACTGGATTCCACTCTCCAAACTACAAATCCCAGCAAATGTTGAGGAACTTAGTTCTGTAGTTTTTAATTGCATCCTGTTGGGTGTTCTAACATTTTTTGTTGTAGATCATAGAAAAAATCATTCTTAAACTGCTTGTCACAAAGTTTGACATAGAGGTAGAAAAAGAATGTTTGTTCATGCTTCAAATCAACCAATTCTAAGGAATTTTAGGAGACATGGGGAATTTTTTAAAACATTTTTTTGCTTGTCAGAAAATAACGCCCGATAGCATTTTATTTCATATATCACTGACATTAAAGTGATAGCAATCTTGAAATGTTTTAAAATCAGGTGCGTAATCTAAACGATATTTTAGCTGGAATTAAATGAACAGTCAACTCCAAAAATTGTATTTTTTAAAAAAAATAAGATAATCTTTTTATTACCCATTCCCCAGTTTTGCATAACCAACAGTTATATTAATACACTTTTTAGCTCTGTGATTACCTTGTATCTAAGCCTCTTTTGACAGCCCCCTGATCACATGACTATTTATTATTTATTGATTATTATTTATTTATTTTAGCCAATTAGTGCAATGTCAGCCACACCTCCACGGGAGAGAGCACAATATTATCTATATGGCACACATGAACTAGCACTCTCCTGTTGTGAAAAGCGAATAAAAAAGCATGTGATAAGAGGCTGTCTGTAGTGGCTTAGAAACAGGCAGACATTTAGAGGTTTAAATGTTATAAAGTATATTAATATAACAATGTTGGTTGTGCAAAGCTGGGGAATGGGAAGTAAAGGCGTTATCTATCTTTTTAAACAATAACAATTTTGATGTTCACTGTCCCTTCAAATTAAATACACTAATAAAGATGCACTGTGACTTACTTTTTAATCTAGCCGTGCCATTCCAATCCCCCACGCTCTGGCCGCCCACTTCAAAACTCATATGTTTTGTGAGCTAACGGTTTGAACTATTCTCCAATCGGTGCTCTAGCTACAACAAAAATGCTATACGGCTAGAGCGCTGATTGGAGAATAATTGAAATCGTTAGCTCACAAAAAATATGAGTTTTGAAGTGAATGATAACAGGGAGTCACTCTGGGACCCCAACTAAACTCATTAAAACAAAGCAACAGAAGGCACATGAACAGCATGGGACCACTCTTGGATTCCAATTCAATAAAACTATCTTATAACATATATTCTCTTGCACAATATGTTAACAAGCCTAGTAGCCTTTTTTTTTTTTTTTTAACTGGTTGCAAATCAAACTTACTAAT
This sequence comes from Bombina bombina, assembly GCF_027579735.1. Taxonomy (NCBI): domain Eukaryota; kingdom Metazoa; phylum Chordata; class Amphibia; order Anura; family Bombinatoridae; genus Bombina; species Bombina bombina. Next base: position 507,748,389 of record NC_069505.1, on the reverse strand, counting down.
ATGGCTGGTTTATGGGAGCTTTCATAAATTCCTAACACAGCAGCAAGAAAATGAAGAATATAAAATTAGACATGGGGCTCTATCACTTGCTAGAATTATAAGTAAGGAAAGGGATTTGGGGGTAGTAATAGATAACAAGCTAAAGATGGGTGCACAATGCAGGGCAGCAGCTTCAAAGGCTAATAAGATACTAGCATGTATTAAAAGAGGCATTGACTCAAGGGATGAAAGCATAATTATGTCACTATATAAATCCCTGGCAAGACCTCACCTTGAGTATGGAGTGCAGTTCTGGGGACCAATCGCAAAAAAAGATATTGCAGAACTAGAAAAAGTTCAGAGAAGGGCCACAAAGCTAATAAGGGGATTGTTGAATTTAACCTATGAGGAGAGGCTAGCCAAACTGGGTCTGTTTTCTTTAGAAAAAAGGCGCTTAAGAGGTGACATAATTACTTTATATAAATATTTTCAAGGCCCTTATACAGAGATGGCAGAAGCTCTTTTTATTCCAAGAAACTTGTTTGTGACCAGAGGTCACAATTTAAGGTTGGAGGAAAGGAGATTTAATCTCCTGCAATGGAAACATTTTTTTTACTGTAAGAGCAATAAAATTGTGGAACTCATTACCAAAAGAGGTAGTGAATGCCAATACCCTAGATACATTTAAAAATTATTTGGATACATTTCTGTCTATAAACAAAATTCATGGATATGATTGCTAGTATTAAATGGGTCACCTTTTAGTGGGATTATTTAAGCTTAACTGGACCTTTTTGTATATATTTTAGATTTGTATAGGTTGAACTCGATGGACTTCAGTCTTTTTTCAACCTCATCTACTATATACTATGTTAAAAAAATGAAGTAACAAAGGATACAATCTAGTAATAAGATGGACAACAAAAGGTACTCCATATAAATACAATATGTTAAAAAACAAAAATGGCAGTCGTGTTATACTATATGAAATCTCATGTAGACTGACATTCAGCTATGTTAACAGTTTATGGCATGCAACAAAAGTCACCGTAAAGTCTGGTGGGTAAAAATATTGCAATCGAGTAAATAAAATGAAGGCAAAAATTATTGTAATAAAAAGTCCTTATCTGCTTCTATGACTTACGTGTTTTGTAGGCTGTATTGTATATTTCTACTTCTTCCTCAGAGACAAAATTACCAGGCCAGTGTTTACGTTATGCTATATAAAGAAGATTGCGGTCTCTCCTCTGTGAAAGGTCTGCCGTGATATATAGCATAACATAAATGCCGGCCCGGTAATACCGCTACTTAAAGGGACATGAAACACAAATTTTTTCTTTCATTATTCAGATAAAGGATACAATTTTTAACAACATTCCAATTTACTTCTATTATCTAATTTTCTTCGTTCTTTAGATATCCTTTGTTGAAGAAATAGCAATGCGCATGGGTGAGCCAATCACACAAGGCATCTATGTGCAGCCACCAATCAGCAGCTACTGGGCCTATTTAGACATGTTTTCAAACAAAGGATATCAAGAGAATGAAGCGAATTAGATAATAGAAGTAAATTGAAAAGTTGTTTAAAATTGCACGCTCTTTCGTAATCATGAAAGAAATGTTTTGGGTTTCATGTCCTTTTAACTCTTTATAGTGAAACTAATAGCTTACGTGCAAGGTATATTGGCTGTCATTAAGGGGTTAAAACCTATTTTAGGGACCTTAATAAAGTACTGACAAGACTTCTTAGATCCATGTGCTTGATTGGAGAGATTTAGATCATCAGGCTCATAGAGAGACATTACACCAGGCATGGCTCTTATATTTGTAGAGAACACATAGGCCATTTTGGTGACCTTATAGCACATTATTAATTTCTCCCATGTATCGCCAGTTAGAGAGTCACTGCTCTTCCTGCACTGCTGTCCACCTTGTATAGAACATTTACAGATCATGGGGCCGATTTATCAAAGCCTGGCGGACATGATACGCTGTAGCGTATCATGTTTGCCAGACATCGCAAAATGCAGACAGCATACGCTGTCGGCATTTAACATTGCACAAGCAGTTCTAGTGAACTGCTTGTGCAATGCCGCCCCTGCAGATTTGCGGCCAATCGGTCGCTAGCAGGGGGTGTCAATCAACCTGATCGTATAGGATCAGGCGGATTGATGTCCGCAGCCTCAGAGGCAGCGGACCAGTTAAGGAGCAGCGGTCTTAAGGCTCACGTGGAAACAGGGGCCATTCGGCCCTTGATAAATCAGCCTGTAAGATAGTCATGCCTCATACTGACCACAAATCACTTTGTACAGAACATGTAAATTAGTCTGGTCACAGTTATTTTTCTTATTGCTCACTGCTCCATTCTGTAGAAAATATGTAAACCCACCTGGTTCCCTTATTGCAAACTGCTCCATGTAAACCAGACTGGTTCCCTTATTGCAAACTGCTCCATATAAACCAGCCTGGTTCCCTTATTGCAAACTACTCCATGTAAACCAGCCTGGTTCCCTTGGTGCAAACTGCTCCATATAAACCAGCCTGGTTCCCTTATTGGAAACTACTCCATGTAAACCAGCCTGGTTCCCTTATTGCAAACTACTCCATGTAAACCAGCCTGGTTCCCTTATTGCAAACTACTCCATGTAAACCAGCCTGGTTCCCTTATTGCAAACTGCTCCATGTAAACCAGCCTGGTTCCCTTATTGCAAACTACTCCATATAAACCAGCTTGGTTCCCTTATTGCAAACTACTCCATATAAACCAGCCTGGTTCCCTTGGTGCAAACTGCTCAATATAAACCAGCCTGGTTCCCTTATTGCAAACTACTCCATGTAAACCAGCCTGGTTCCCTTATTGCAAACTGCTCCATGTAAACCAGCCTGGTTCCCTTATTGCAAACTACTCCATATAAACCAGCCTGGTTCCCTTGGTGCAAACTGCTCAATATAAACCAGCCTGGTTCCCTTATTGCAAACTACTCCATGTAAACCAGCCTGGTTCCCTTATTGCAAACTGCTCTATGTAAACCAGCCTGGTTCCCTTATTGCAAACTGCTCCATGTAAACCAGCCTGGTTCCCTTATTGCAAACTACTCCATGTAAACCAGCCTGGTTCCCTTATTGCAAACTGCTCCATGTAAACCAGCCTTGTTCCCTTATTGCTAACTGCTCCATGTAAACCAGCCTGGTTCCCTTATTGCAAACTGCTCCATGTAAACCAGCCTGGTTCCCTTATTGCAAACTACTCCATGTAAACCAGCCTGGTTCCCTTATTGTAAACTACTCCATGTAAACCAGCCGGGTTCCCTTATTTCAAACTGCTCAATGTAAACCAGCCTGGTTCCCTTATTGCAAACTGCTCAATGTAAACCAGCCTGGTTCCCTTATTGCAAACTGCTCCATATAAACCAGCCTGGTTCCCTTATTGCAAACTGCTCCATGTAAACCAGCCTTGTTCCCTTATTGCTAACTGCTCCATGTAAACCAGCCTGGTTCCCTTATTGCAAACTGCTCCATGTAAACCAGCCTGGTTCCCTTATTGCAAACTACTCCATGTAAACCAGCCTGGTTCCCTTATTGTAAACTACTCCATGTAAACCAGCCTGGTTCCCTTATTGCAAACTACTCCATGTAAACCAGCCTGGTTCCCTTATTGCAAACTACTCCATGTAAACCAGCCTGGTTCCCTTATTGCAAACTACTCCATGTAAACCAGCCTGGTTCCCTTATTGCAAACTGCTCAATGTAAACCAGCCTGGTTCCCTTATTGTAAACTACTCCATGTAAACCAGCCTGGTTCCCTTATTGCAAACTACTCCATGTAAACCAGCCTGGTTCCCTTATTGCAAACTGCTCAATGTAAACCAGCCTGGTTCCCTTATTGCAAACTACTCCATGTAAACCAGCCTGGTTCCCTTGGTGCAAACTGCTCAATGTAAACCAGCCTGGTTCCCTTATTGCAAACTGCTCCATGTAAACCAGCCTGGTTCCCTTATTGCTAACTGCTCCATGTAAACCAGTCAGGTTCCCTTATTGCAAACTACTCCATGTAAACCAGCCTGGTTCCCTTATTGCAAACTACTCCATGTAAACCAGCCTGGTTCCCTTATTGCAAACTACTCCATGTAAACCAGCCTGGTTCCCTTATTGCAAACTGCTCAATGTAAACCAGCCTGGTTCCCTTATTGCAAACTGCTCAATGTAAACCAGCCTGGTTCCCTTATTGCAAACTGCTCCATGTAAACCAGCCTGGTTCCCTTATTGCAAACTGCTCCATGTAAACCAGCCTGGTTCCTTTATGGCAATCTGCTCTACCTATAGAGTGTTGGTAAGACAACCATATACAATATATTCCCACTTGTATACCTTGTATAGAACATGTAGGCCCCCTGTAGAAATACCATATAACATTTTATAAAAAGACCTCAAACACATTGTAGTTACATTACAAGACTTTCCTGTTGCCTTTGAAAACAATGTAAATAATGACAAGTGTGAATATCTTGTTTACTGCACTTGTTTTTCAATGGCCAGATTTCACCCACCACTTGCTTTATGTCGAGAAGCAAATCCACACTTGTTTCTGGTTTAGACACAGATAGCTACTGTCATTATATAAAATCTACATGGTTTTGTAGAATTTACCTCTGCCAAGGCAAATTTAGGGATAGCTATGTAGAAGGGTTAGGTTTTTAAAGTCTGGGACATTCAACACTAAATAAATGCTGGATATAATTATATAATCAAAAGAGATTAGCCTGAAAATAATATGCAGATGAATTTTTTTTTTGTTGCAAATTGTATTAGTTGAAAAACTAATGTTAAAGGACATTAAACACTTTGAGATAGTAATATAAAATGATAAATTGTATATATAAATAAAACAAAAAGTCTGCAATAAACTTTTATTATTTATTTTGTTCCCTTTTCCTGTAATTCCATTCTGAAATTGTAAGCATTTCAGTTCCTGTTAGAAATGGAAGTGCAGTACACTGTCCTATTCTACACAGCCATTGGCTGCACAATCTAGTGACCTATTTATAATTCCCTCTAATTGGCCACAGCAGAGAAGGTAACCTAAGTTACAACATGGCAGCTCCCAGTGTTTTATAGACACTAAAACTTTACACTTATTTTGTCTATTTAAACAGCTAATGAAACTTAAAAAAATTAATCTAAATGTTATTCTCAGACAGCGGTGCCTGCAAGAGCACCGATAACAAAATCATTCTCCATTTGTGCATGCTCTAATCTAGGAGTATTTGTCTGGAGAACGTCTTCGAAGAATGTAGTGTGCATGCGCAAATGATTTCAGATTGATATTCTGGTAGAACGGCCCTATTTCTGGGGCTTACTTATGTGACGTCACTTTGGAAATACAAAGTGTTTTTAAAATAAAGGAAGCTCCATTTGACAATAAAATGTTTGATCATAGGAAATTTTGGAATGTTTTATAATCCTTTAATGTCCTTTTAAAGGACCACTTAATGCAGTAAATTTGAATAACAAATACACAATAAAAAGATACATACAGACAAGAAAAGTGAAACAACTTTTTCTTCTTATACGGGAAGAGTCCACAGCTGCATTCATTACTTTTGGGAATTCAGAACCTGGCCAACAGGAGGAGGCAAAGACACCCCAGCCAAAGGCTTAAATACTCCTCCCACTTCCCTCATCCCCCAGTCATTCTTTGCCTTTCGTCACAGGAGGTTGGCAGAGAAGTGTCAGAAGATCGAGATAGTCTCTTTATGGAGGGTAGTACTCTTCAAAATGGGACTGGAGTTTTAAGTAATCCTGTCAGCCTCTCAGTGAGAGAACAGATGAAGGTTAGAGTCCGGAGACGCAGGGAGAGTCTTTCTGCGAAACCATCCCGACTCATATTAACTGCTCCTTGGCAATCAGCGTTGACAAGTTTCGCTGCCTGCCTTTATTCACTCAAGTCCATGTCAGAAGCAAGGCTACTAACCTGTCACACGGTGCAGATTCCGGTAAGATCGTTTCATTTTATTTCGATATGTGAATGTAATGTTAACAAAAGAAGGTAGGGTCCCAGTGGAACTCCTTTTATCTTAGTAAGGAATCATGGGTTAATATCTCCTGAGGGGGGGTTATTGAACAGGGGGACTTTAATTATGTTTGTTATATGATTCTATCTGCAAATGTGTAGCTATACTTAGGCTCTTGGCTTTTACGAAAGATAAAGGCCTTATCTTAAAGGGAATGTAAATTTTCATGCTAAAGTGCCCGGTTTTAAAAAATTCAATTAAAAACAGGGGCACTTTCATTCATCAAAATTTACATTTCACTCCTGTTGTGAAAAACTACTTACCTTTAAAATTTGACAGCCGCTCCAGCTTCCTCCACCCGTCGCAAAGCCTCTTCCTGGGTCTAAAATGAGGAATCTGGGTTCCTCCAATCACGGTGTTGAATCAGACACTGATTCTCCCGGGGGGAAGCCGTGATTGGAGGATGACCGATCCATAATTTCTGACGTCAGAAATGGCTTGCGACAACCTGAGGAAGCTGGAGCTGCTGTCAAGTTTAAAAGGTAAGTATTTTTTCACAACAGGAGTGAAATGTAAATTTTTATGAATTAAAGTGCCCCTGTTTTTAATCGAATTTTTAAAAACCGGGCAATTTAGCATAAAAATTTACATTCACTTTAATGGTGCGATCTTTTGAGATTGCGTGCCCTTTTCTCCAACATAGGTGTGTCCGGTCCACGGCGTCATCCTTACTTGTGGGATATTCTCTTCCCCAACAGGAAATGGCAAAGAGCCCAGCAAAGCTGGTCACATGATCCCTCCTAGGCTCCGCCTACCCCAGTCATTCTCTTTGCCGTTGTACAGGCAACATCTCCACGGAGATGGCTTAGAGTTTTTTAGTGTTTAACTGTAGTTTTTCATTATTCAATCAAGAGTTTGTTATTTTCAAATAGTGCTGGTATGTACTATTTACTCAGAAACAGAAAAGAGATGAAGAATTCTGTTTGTATGAGGAAAATGATTTTAGCAACCGTAACTAAAATCCATGGCTGTTCCACACAGGACTGTTGAGAGCAATTAACTTCAGTTGGGGGAACAGTGTGCAGTCTCTTGCTGCTTGAGGTATGACACATTCTAACAAGACGATGTAATGCTGGAAGCTGTCATTTTCCCTATGGGATCCGGTAAGCCATTTTTATTAAGATAGTAAATAAGGGCTTCACAAGGGCTTATTAAGACTGTAGACTTTTTCTGGGCTAAATCGATTCATTATTAACACATATTTAGCCTTGAGGAATCATTTATTCTGGGTATTTTGATATGATTATATCGGCAGGCACTGTTTTTGACACCTTATTCTTTAGGGGCTTTCCCTAATCATAGTCAGAGCCTCATTTTCGCGCCGGTAATGGCGCACTTGTTTTTGAGGACAGCATGGCATGCAGCTGCATGTGTGTGGAGCTCTGATACATAGAAAAGTCTTTCTGAAGGCATCATTTGGTATCGTATTCCCCTTTGGGCTTGGTTGGGTCTCAGCAAAGCAGATTCCAGGGACTGTAAAGGGGTTAAATATAAAAACGGCTCCGGTTCCGTTATTTTAAGGGTTAAAGCTTACAAATTTGGTGTGCAATACTTTTAAGGCTTTAAGACACTGTGGTGAAATTTTGGTGAATTTTGAACAATTCCTTCATACTTTTTCGCAATTGCAGTAATAAAGTGTGTTTAGTTTAAAATTTAAAGTGACAGTAACGGTTTTATTTTAAAACGTTTTTTGTGCTTTGTTAACAAGTTTATGCCTGTTTAACATGTCTGAACTACCAGATAGATTGTGTTCTGAATGTGGGGAAATCAAGGTTCCTTCTCATTTAACTATATGTATTTTATGTCATAAAAAATTTAGTAAAAATGATGCCCAAGATGATTCCTCAAGTGAGGGGAGTAAGCATGGTACTGCATCATCCCCTACTTCGTCTACACCAGTCTTGCCCATACAGGAGGCCCCTAGTACATCTAGTGCGCCAATACTCCTTACTATGCAACATTTAACGGCTGTAATGGATAATTCTATCAAAAACATTTTAGCCAATATGCCCACTTATCAGCGAAAGCGCGACTGCTCTGTTTTAGAAAATTCTGTAGAGCATGAGAACGCTGATGATATGGTTTCTGAAGGGCCCCTACACCAGTCTGAGGGGGCCAGGGAGGTTTTGTCTGAGGGAGAAATTTCAGATTCAGGAAACATTTCTCAACAAGCTGAACCTGATGTGATTAATTTTAAATTTAAGTTGGAACATCTCCGCGCTCTGCTTAAGGAGGTGTTATCCAATTTGGATGATTGTGATTATCTGGTCATTCCAGAACCACTATGTAAAATAGAAAAGTTCTTAGAGGCCCCGGGGCCCCCCGAAGCTTTTCCTATATCCAAGCGGGTGGCGTACATTGTTAGTAAAGAATGGGACAGGCCCGGTATACCTTTAGTACCTTCCCCCATATTTATAAAATTGTTTTCCTATAGTCGACCCCAGAAAGGACTGATGGCAGACAGTCCCCAAGGTCGAGGGGGCGGTTTCTACTCTACACAAGCGCGCCACTATACCCATAGAAGATAGTTGTGCTTTCCAAGATCCTATGGATAAAAAATTAGAAGGTCTGCTAAAGATGTTTGTTCAGCAAGGTTCCCTTCTACATCCAATTGCATGCATTGTCCCTGTCACTGCAGCCGCGTGTTTCTAGTTTGATGAGCTAGGAAAGGCGATTATTAGTAATTCTTCTTCTTATGAGGAGATTATGGACAGAATTCGTGCTCTTAAATTGGCTAATTCTTTCACCCTAGACGCCACCTTGCAATTGACTAGGTTAGCGGCGAACAAATTCTGGGTTTTGCTATTGTGGCGCAGAGCGCTTCGGTTAAAATCTTGGACAGCGGATGCGTCTTCCAAGAACAAATTGCTTGACATTCCTTTCAAGGGGAAAACACTCTTTGGCCCTGACTTGAAAGAGATTATCTCTGATATCACTGGGGGCAAGGGCCACGCCCTTCCTCGGGATAGGTCTTTTCATGACCAAAAATAAACCTAAGTTTAAGCAGGAAGGTAATACTTCTCAAGCCAATCCAGCCTGGAGACCTATGCAAGGCTGGAACATAGGAAAGCAGGCCAGGAAACCTGCCACTGCTACCAAGACAGCATGAAATGCGGGCCCCCGATCCGGGACCGGATCTGGTGGGGGGCAGACTCTCTCTCTTCGCTCAGGCTGGGGCAAGAGATGTTCTGGATCCTTGGGCGTTAGAAATAGTCTCCCAAGGTTATTCTCTGGAGTTCAAGGGGCTTCCTCCTAGGGGGAGGTTCCACAGGTCTCAGTTGTCTTCAGACCACATAAGAAGACAGGCATTCTTACATTGGGTAAAAGACCTGCTAAAAATGGGAGTGATTCATCCTGTTCCATTAGGAGAACAAGGGATGGGGTTCTACTCCAATCTGTTTATAGTTCCCAAAAAAGAGGGAACGTTCAGACCAATCTTCGATCTCAAGATCTTGAACAAGTTTCTCAAGGTTCCATCGTTCAAGATGGAAACCATTCGAACACTTCTTCCTTCCATCCAGGAAGGTCAATTCATGACCAAGGTGGATTTCAAGGATGCGTATCTACATATTCCTATCCACAAGGAACATTATCGGTTCCTAAGGTTTGCATTCCTGGACAAGCATTTCCAGTTCGTGGCGTTTTCTTTCGGATTAGCCACTGCTCCTAGGTTTTTCTCATAGGTACTAGGGTCCCTTCTGGCGGTGCTAAGACCAAGGGGCATTGCTGTAGTACCTTACTTGGACGACATTCTGATTCGAGCGTCGTCCCTTCCTCAAGTATAGGCTCACACGGACATTGTCCTGGCCTTTCTCAGATCTCACGGATGGAAAGTGAACGTGGAAAAGAGTTCTCTATCTCCGTCAACGAGGGTTCCCTTCTTGGGAACTATAATAGACTCCTTAGAAATGAGGATTTTTCTGACAGAAGCCAGAAAAACAAAACTTCTAGACTCTTGTCGGATACTTCATTCCGTTCCTCTTCCTTCCATAGCGCAGGGCATGGAAGTGATAGGTTTGATGGTAGCGGCACTGGACATAGTTCCTTTTGTGCGCATTCATCTAAGACCATTACAACTGTTCATGCTCAGTCAGTGGAATGGGGACTATTCAGACTTGTCTCCGAAGATACAAGTAAATCAGAGGACCAGAGACTCATTCCGTTGGTGGCTGTCCCTGGACAACCTGTCACAAGGGATGACCTTCTGCAGACCAGAGTGGGTCATTGTCACGACCGACGCCAGTCTGATGGGCTGGGGCGCGGTCTGGGGATCCCTGAAAGCTCAGGGTCTTTGGTCTCGGGTAGACTCTCTTCTACCGATAAATATTCTGGAACTGAGAGCGATATTCAATGCTCTCAAAGCTTGGCCTCAGCTAGCGAGGGCCAAGTTCATACATCAACCATCAGGGGGGAACAAGGAGTTCCCTAGCGATGGAAGAAGTGACCAAAATCATTCTATGGGCGGAGTCTCACTCCTGCCACCTGTCTGCTATCCACATCCCAGGAGTGGAAAATTGGGAAGCGGATTTTCTGAGTCGTCAGACATTGCATCCGGGGGAGTGGGAACTCCATCCGGAAATCTTTGCCCAAGTCACTCAACCGTGGGGCATTCCAGACATGGATCTGATGGCCTCTCGTCAGAACTTTAGAGTTCCTTACTACGGGTACAGATCCAGGGATCCCAAGGCGGCTCTAGTGGATGCACTAGTAGCACCTTGGACCTTCAAACTAGCTTATGTGTTCCCGCCGTTTCCTCTCATCCCCAGGCTGGTAGCCAGGATCAATCAGGAGAGGGCGTCGGTGATTTTGATAGCTCCTGCGTGGCCACGCAGGACTTGGTATGCAGATCTGGTGAATATGTCATCGGCTCCACCATGGAAGCTACCTTTGAGACGAGACCTTCTTGTTCTAGGTCCGTTCGACCCACTCCAGCTGACTGCTTGGAGATTGAACGCTTGATCTTATCAAAGCGAGGGTTCTCAGATTCTGTTATTAATACTCTTGTTCAGGCCTGAAAGCCTGTAACCAGAAAAATTACCACATAATTTGGTATATCTGTTGGTGTGAATCTGCAGGATTCCCTTGGGACAAGGTTAAGATTCCTAAGAGTCTATCCTTCCTTCGAGAAGGATTGGAAAAAGGATTATCTGCAAGTTCCTTGATGGGACAGCTTTCTGCCTTGTCCGTGTTACTTCACAAAAAGCTGGCAGCTGTGCCAGATGTTCTAGCCTTTGTTCAGGCTCTGGTTAGAATCAAGCCTGTTTACAAAATTTTTGACTCCTACTTGGAGTCTCAACCTAGTTCTTTCAGTTCTTCAGGGGGTTCCGTTTGAACCCTTACATTCCGTTGATATTAAGTTATTATCTGGGAAAGTTTGTTTTTGGTTGCAATTTCTTCTGCTAGAAGAGTTTCAGAATTATCTGCTCTGCAGTGTTCTTCTCCTTATCTGGAGTTCCATGCAGATAAGGTGGTTTTGCGTACTAAACCTGGTTTTCTTCCAAAAGTTGTTTCTAACAAAGACATTAACCAGGAGTTAGTTGTACCTTTCTTTGTGTCCTAATCCAGTTTCAAAGAAGGAACGTTTGTTGCACAACTTGAATGTAGTTCGTGCTCTCAAATTTTACTTAGCAGCTACTAAGGATTTCAGACAAACTTTGTCTTTGTTTGTTGTTTATTCTGGTAAACGGAGAGGTCAAAAAGCAACTTCTACCTCTCTCTCCTTTCTGGATTAAAAGCATTATCCGATTGGCTTATGAGACTGCCGGACGGCAGCCTCCTGAAAGAATCACAGCTCACTCCACTAGGGCTGTGGCTTCCACATGGGCCTTCAAGAACGAGGCTTCTGTTGATCAGATATGTAGGGCAGCGACTTGGTCTTCACTGCACACTTTTACCAAATTTTACAAGTTTGATACTTTTGCTTCTTCTGAGGCTATTTTTGGGAGAAGGGTTTTGCAAGCCGTGGTGCCTTCCATTTAGGTGACCTGATTTGCTCCCTCCCTTCATCCGTGTCCTAAAGCTTTGGTATTGGTTCCCACAAGTAAGGATGACGCCGTGGACCGGACACACCTATGTTGGAGAAAACAGAATTTATGTTTACCTGATAAATTTCTTTCTCCAACGGTGTGTCCGGTCCACGGCCCGCCCTGGTTTTTTTAATCAGGTCTGATAATTTATTTTCTTTAACTACAGTCACCACGGTACCATATGGTTTCTCCTATGCAAATATTCCTCCTTAACGTCGGTCGAATGACTGGGGTAGGCGGAGCCTAGGAGGGATCATGTGACCAGCTTTGCTGGGCTCTTTGCCATTTCCTGTTGGGGAAGAGAATATCCCACAAGTAAGGATGACGCCGTGGACCGGACACACCGTTGGAGAAAGAAATTTATCAGGTAAACATAAATTCTGTTTTTGTGACTGGCACGGTGCACCTTGTGATGAGTGCGGTTACGTTGTTTCTTACTTCCATAAGCTGTGTGGCGACAGAGTCTGCTTGTGGGTTGTCTGGTTCACAGGAGGTGGTGAGTGCTACACTACAGAAAAAAAAACATAATTTATGTAAGAACTTACCTGATAAATTCATTTCTTTCATATTAACAAGAGTCCATGAGCTAGTGACGTATGGGATATACATTCCTACCAGGAGGGGCAAAGTTTCCCAAACCTTAAAATGCCTATAAATACACCCCTCACCACACCCACAAATCAGTTTAACGAATAGCCAAGAAGTGGGGTGATAAGAAAAAAAGTGCGAAGCATATAAAATAAGGAATTGGAATAATTGTGCTTTATACAAAAAAATCATAACCACCACAAAAAAGGGTGGGCCTCATGGACTCTTGTTAATATGAAAGAAATGAATTTATCAGGTAAGTTCTTACATAAATTATGTTTTCTTTCATGTAATTAACAAGAGTCCATGAGCTAGTGACGTATGGGATAATGACTACCCAAGATGTGGATCTTTCCACACAAGAGTCACTAGAGAGGGAGGGATAAAATAAAGACAGCCAATTCCTGCTGAAAATAATCCACACCCAAAATAAAGTTTAACAAAAAACATAAGCAGAAGATTCAAACTGAAACCGCTGCCTGAAGAACTTTTCTACCAAAAACTGCTTCAGAAGAAGAAAACACATCAAAATGGTAGAATTTAGTAAAAGTATGCAAAGAGGACCAAGTTGCTGCTTTGCAGATCTGGTCAACCGAAGCTTCATTCCTGAACGCCCAGGAAGAAGATACTGACCTAGTAGAATGAGCTGTAATTCTCTGAGGCGGAATTTTACCCGACTCAACATAGGCAAGATGAATTAAAGATTTCAACCAAGATGCCAAAGAAATGGCAGAAGCTTTCTGGCCTTTCCTAGAACCGGAAAAGATAACAAATAGACTAGAAGTCTTACGGAAAGATTTCGTAGCTTCAACATAATATTTCAAAGCTCTAACAACATCCAAAGAATGCAATGATTTCTCCTTAGAATTCTTAGGATTAGGACATAATGAAGGAACCACAATTTCTCTACTAATGTTGTTGGAATTCACAACTTTAGGTAAAAATTCAAAAGAAGTTCGCAACACCGCCTTATCCTGATGAAAAATCAGAAAAGGAGACTCACACGAAAGAGCAGATAATTCAGAAACTCTTCTAGCAGAAGAGATGGCCAAAAGGAACAAAACTTTCCAAGAAAGTAATTTAATGTCCAATGAATGCATAGGTTCAAACGGAGGAGCTTGAAGAGCTCCCAGAACCAAATTCAAACTCCAAGGAGGAGAAATTGACTTAATGACAGGTTTTATACGAACCAAAGCTTGTACAAAACAATGAATATCAGGAAGAATAGCAATCTTTCTGTGAAAAAGAACAGAAAGAGCGGAGATTTGTCCTTTCAAAGAACTTGCGGACAAACCCTTATCCAAACCATCCTGAAGAAACTGTAAAATTCTCGGTATTCTAAAAGAATGCCAAGAAAAATGATGAGAAAGACACCAAGAAATATAAGTCTTCCAGACTCTATAATATATCTCTCGAGATACAGATTTACGAGCCTGTAACATAGTATTAATCACGGAGTCAGAGAAACCTCTATGACCAAGAATCAAGCGTTCAATCTCCATACCTTTAAATTTAAGGATTTCAGATCCGGATGGAAAAAAGGACCTTGTGACAGAAGGTCTGGTCTTAACGGAAGAGTCCATGGTTGGCAAGATGCCATCCGGACAAGATCCGCATACCAAAACCTGTGAGGCCATGCCGGAGCTATTAGCAGAACAAACGAGCATTCCCTCAGAATCTTGGAGATTACTCTTGGAAGAAGAACTAGAGGCGGAAAGATATAGGCAGGATGATACTTCCAAGGAAGTGATAATGCATCCACTGCCTCCGCCTGAGGATCCCGGGATCTGGACAGATACCTGGGAAGTTTCTTGTTTAGATGAGAGGCCATCAGATCTATCTCTGGGAGCCCCCACATTTGAACAATCTGAAGAAATACCTCTGGGTGAAGAGACCATTCGCCCGGATGCAACGTTTGGCGACTGAGATAATCCGCTTCCCAATTGTCTACACCTGGGATATGAACCGCAGAGATTAGACAGGAGCTGGATTCTGCCCAAACCAAAATTCGAGATACTTCTTTCATAGCCAGAGGACTGTGAGTCCCTCCTTGATGATTGATGTATGCCACAGTTGTGACATTGTCTGTCTGAAAACAAATGAACGATTCTCTCTTCAGAAGAGGCCAAAACTGAAGAGCTCTGAAAACTGCACGGAGTTCCAAGATATTGATCGGTAATCTCACCTCCTGAGATTCCCAAACTCCTTGTGCCGTCAGAGATCCCCACACAGCTCCCCAACCTGTGAGACTTGCATCTGTTGAAATTACAGTCCAGGTCGGAAGAACAAAAGAAGCCCCCTGAATTAAACGAAGGTGATCTGTCCACCACGTTAGAGAGTGCCGAACAATCGGTTTTAAAGATATTAATTGATATATCTTCGTGTAATCCCTGCACCATTGGTTCAGCATACAGAGCTGAAGAGGTCGCATGTGAAAACGAGCAAAGGGGATCGCGTCCGATGCAGCAGTCATAAGACCTAGAATTTCCATGCATAAGGCTACCGAAGGGAATGATTGAGACTGAAGGTTTCGACAGGCTGTAATCAATTTTAGACGTCTCTTGTCTGTTAAAGACAGAGTCATGGACACTGAATCTATCTGGAAACCCAGAAAGGTTACCCTTGTTTGAGGAATCAAAGAACTTTTTGGTAAATTGATCCTCCAACCATGATCTTGAAGAAACAACACAAGTCGATTCGTATGAGACTCTGCTAAATGTAAAGACTGAGCAAGTACCAAGATATCGTCCAAATAAGGAAATACCACAATACCCTGTTCTCTGATTACAGACAGAAGGGCACCGAGAATCTTTGTGAAAATTCTTGGAGCTGTAGCAAGGCCAAACGGTAGAGCCACAAATTGGTAATGCTTGTCTAGAAAAGAGAATCTCAGGAACTGATAATGATCTGGATGAATCGGAATATGCAGATATGCATCCTGTAAATCTATTGTGGACATATAATTCCCTTGCTGAACAAAAGGCAATATAGTCCTTACAGTTACCATCTTGAACGTTGGTATCCTTACATAACGATTCAATAATTTTAGATCCAGAACTGGTCTGAAGGAATTCTCCTTCTTTGGTACAATGAAGAGATTTGAATAAAACCCCATCCCCTGTTCCGGAACTGGAACTGGCATAATTACTCCAGCCAACTCTAGATCTGAAACACAATTCAGAAATGCTTGAGCTTTCACTGGATTTACTGGGACATGGGAAAGAAAAAATCTCTTTGCAGGAGGTCTCATCTTGAAACCAATTCTGTACCCTTCTGAAACAATGTTCTGAATCCAAAGATTGTGAACAGAATTGATCCAAATTTCTTTGAAAAAACGTAACCTGCCCCCTACCAGCTGAACTGGAATGAGGGCCGTACCTTCATGTGAACTTAGAAGCAGGCTTTGCCTTTCTAGCAGGCTTGGATTTATTCCAGACTGGAGATGGTTTCCAAACTGAAACTGCTCCTGAGGACGAAGGATCAGGCTTTTGTTCTTTGTTGAAACGAAAGGAACGAAAACGATTGTTAGCCCTGTTTTTACCTTTAGACTTTTTATCCTGTGGTAAAAAAGTTCCTTTCCCACCAGTAACAGTTGAAATAATAGAATCCAACTGAGAACCAAATAATTTGTTTCCCTGGAAAGAAATGGAAAGTAGAGTTGATTTAGAAGCCATATCAGCATTCCAAGTCTTAAGCCATAAAGCTCTTCTGGCTAAGATAGCCAGAGACATAAACCTAACATCAACTCTAATAATATCAAAAATGGCATCACAGATGAAATTATTAGCATGCTGGAGAAGAATAATAATATCATGAGAATCACGATTTGTTACTTGTTGCGCTAGAGTTTCCAACCAAAAAGTTGAAGCTGCAGCAACATCAGCCAATGATATAGCAGGTCTAAGAAGATTACCTGAACATAGATAAGCTTTTCTTAGAAAAGATTCAATTTTTCTATCTAAAGGATCCTTAAACGAGGTACCATCTGACGTAGGAATGGTAGTACGTTTAGCAAGGGTAGAAATAGCCCCATCAACTTTAGGGATTTTGTCCCAAAATTCTAACCTGTCAGGCGGAACAGGATATAATTGCTTAAAACGTTTAGAAGGAGTAAATGAATTACCCAATTTATCCCATTCCTTAGAAATTACTGCAGAAATAGCATTAGGAACAGGAAAGACTTCTGGAATAACCGCAGGAGCTTTAAAAACCTTATCCAAACGTATAGAATTAGTATCAAGAGGACTAGAATCCTCTATTTCTAAAGCAATTAGTACTTCTTTAAGTAAAGAGCGAATAAATTCCATCTTAAATAAATATGAAGATTTATCAGCATCAATCTCTGAGATAGAATCCTCTGAACCAGAAGAGTCCAAAGAATCAGAATGATGGTGTTCATTTAAAAATTCATCTGTAGAGAGAGAAGATTTAAAAGACTTTTTACGTTTACTAGAAGGAGAAATAACAGACAAAGCCTTCTTTATGGATTCAGAAACAAAATCTCTTATGTTATCAGGAACATTCTGCACCTTAGATGTTGAGGGAACTGCAACAGGCAATGGTACATCACTAAAGGAAATATTATCTGCTTTAACAAGTTTGTCATGACAATTATTACAAACAACAGCTGGAGGAATAGCTACCAAAAGTTTACAGCAGATACACTTAGCTTTGGTAGATCCAGCAGGCAGTGGTTTTCCTGTAGTATCTTCTGGCTCAGATGCAACGTGAGACATCTTGCAATATGTAAGAGAAAAAACAACATATAAAGCAAAATAGATCAAATTCCTTATAAGACAGTTTCAGGAATGGGAAAAAAATGCCAAACATCAAGCTTCTAGCAACCAGAAGCAAATGAAAAATGAGACTGAAATAATGTGGAGACAAAAGTGACGCCCATATTTTTTGGCGCCAAATAAGACGCCCACATTATTTGGCGCCTAAATGCTTTTGGCGCCAAAAATGACGCCACATCCGGAACGCCGACATTTTTGGCGCAAAATAACGTCAAAAATGACGCAACTTCCGGCGACACGTATGACGCCGGAAACGGAAAAGAATTTTTGCGCCAAAAAAGTCCGCGCCAAGAATGACGCAATAAAATGAAGCATTTTCAGCCCCCGCGAGCCTAACAGCCCACAGGGAAAAAAGTCAAATTTTTGAGGTAAGAAAAAATATGATAATTTAAAGCATAATCCCAAATATGAAACTGACTGTCTGGAAATAAGGAAAGTTGAACATTCTGAGTCAAGGCAAATAAATGTTTGAATACATATATTTAGAACTTTATAAATAAAGTGCCCAACCATAGCTTAGAGTGTCACAGAAAATAAGACTTACTTACCCCAGGACACTCATCTACATGTTTGTAGAAAGCCAAACCAGTACTGAAACGAGAATCAGTAGAGGAAATGGTAAATATAAGAGTATATCGTCGATCTGAAAAGGGAGGTAAGAGATGAATCTCTACGACCGATAACAGAGAACCTTATGAAATAGATCCCGTAGAAGGAGATCACTGCATTCAATAGGCAATACTCTCTTCACATCCCTCTGACATTCACTGCACGCTGAGAGGAAAACCGGGCTCCAACTTGCTGCGGAGCGCATATCAACGTAGAATCTAGCACAAACTTACTTCACCACCTCCCTTGGAGGCAAAGTTTGTAAAACTGATTTGTGGGTGTGGTGAGGGGTGTATTTATAGGCATTTTAAGGTTTGGGAAACTTTGCCCCTCCTGGTAGGAATGTATATCCCATACGTCACTAGCTCATGGACTCTTGTTAATTACATGAAAGAAATAATAATCTGTTTTTGTAAACAGGGACAATTGTGGAGTGGGGGAGGGAAGAGAGCTGTTTGGGAGGGATCAGGGGGTGTGATGTGTCAGGTGGGAGGCTGATCTCTACACTAAAGCTAAAATTAACCCTGCAAGCTACCTAATTAACCCCTTTACTGCTAGCCATAATACACGTGTGATGCACAGCGGCATTTAGCGGCCTTCTAATTACCAAAAATCAACGCCAAACCCCTATATATCTGCTATTTCTGAACAAAGGGGATCCCAGAGAAGCATTTACAACCATTAATGTTTGTAAATCATTTCAGTGAGAAACCTAAAATTGGGAAAAAGTGAACAAATTTTTTTTTATTTGATCGCATTTGGCGGTGAAATGGTGGGATGAAATATACCAAAATGGGCCTAGATCAATACTTTGGGATGTCTTCTAAAAAAAAATATATACACGTCAAGGGATATTCAGGTATTCCTGAAAGATGATAGTGTTCCAATGTAACTAGCACCAGGGCTGGCTCAAGACATTGTGCTGCCTGGGTCCGAGATCAAAATGACGCCCCCCACCCACACACACTTCTACCTAACTCCATCCATAACACTGCAATTAAATTTGAATGCCATTTTAATTAAAACTTGAATGCCACAATGACTATACTATGCACACACAAACACAAACACACACACATATATATATATATATATATATATATATATATATATATATATATATATATATATATATATATATATATATATATAAATAAATAAATAATAGTTTAATGACCTTTATCTCCACATTATCATAAATACACAGCTTTGCAGTTTGACTACCTTTTATTTGATTAACTGTTCACATATACATTTTATGTACCTGCCTCCACCCAAACAGCATAACACTGTCACAACAGAGACCAGACATCACCCTTTACTAGTCCCTGCCCTCAGGCTGCATATTCTGTCACATGCTAGCCTGGCTGTCAGACAAAATAACAGGATAAACTTCAGACCAGCATGTCACATGATTCAGAGCAGCAGCAAACACTTCTAGTAGTGTTTGCTACTGATCTGAATCATGTGACATGCCGGTCTGAAGTTCCTCCTGTTATTTTGTTATATTCATTGATTCATGACATCAGCAAATGCAAAATCATTTTGAAAACTGGTGCTTAGGGGAAAATTTACCTACCTTCCATTCCCCAGTCTTCCTATCTCCACTGGGCTAATGGGCTTGGACCTCAGTTCCCTGCACACCCAGCCTAGAGGGGAATAAACGTGCTGCCTGCTGCTGCTTCTGCTTGCTTCCCTCCCGAGTCAGCTGCCCTGCCCCATAGAAGAGTTTAGGCAGCTGAGTGATCACACTTTGTTATTGGGCAGGACTCAGGAGGGAAGCAGCAGCACTGAGCAGAAAATCTGTATGGGAAGTGACTGTGTGTGTCGCTCCTGACCCGCTGCTGTCAGTCCCACCCACTAACCCGGAGTGACCCCACAGAGATAGTCAGATCTCATAGTGTTTCATTGACCAAGGTAGGTTAGGAGCGGCTGTGCCGCTGTCAATATTAAACGGATTCCCCAGAGAGCTGAGAAGACGGTCACAGGAGCGGCAGACAGGAGCTGCAGTCTGACTATAAATGTGATAGTCACTGACTGAAGTGCCGCCCCCTGTCAAGTGCCGCCTGGGTCCATGGGACCCTGTTGGTCCCATTGTTAAGCCGGCCCTGACTAGCACTAATTTTGAAAAAAAAGTGGTTTGGAAATAGCAAAGTGCTACTTGTATTTATGGCCCTATAACTTGCAAAAAAAGCAAAGAACATGTAAACATTGGGTATTTCTAAACTCAGGACAAAATTTAGAAACTATTTAGCATGGGAGTTTTTTGGTGATTGTAGATGTGCAACAGATTTTGGGGGTCAAATTTAGAAAAAGTGTGTTTTTTCCATCCCCCCCCCCCATATTTTATATTTTTTATAGTAAATGATAAGATATGATGAAAATAAAGGTATCTTTAGAAAGTCCATTTAATGGCGAGAAAAACGGTATATAATATGTGTGGGTAAAGTAAATGAGTAATAGGAAAATTACAGCTAAACACAAACACCGCAGAAATGTAAAAATAGCCCTGGTCCCAAACAGACAGAAAATGGAAAAGTGCTGTGGTCAGTAAAGGGTTAAAGGGACATAAAACCCAATTTTTTTTCTTTTATGATTTAGATAGAACATAACATTTTAAACAACTTTCTAATTTACTTCTATTATCACATTTTCTTTGTTTTCTTGTTATCCTTTGTTGAAAAGCAGAAATGTAAGCTCAAGCGCGCATAGCAGCAGTTTTGCAACGTTATACATTAGCAGGAGCACAAGATGGCAGCATTATTTCCTGTCCTGTAGTGCGTCAGGCATGTGCACGCTACCTACCTAGGTATCTCTTTAACAAAGAATAACATGAGAATTAAATACATTTGATAATAGAAGTAAATTGGAAACTTTTTAAAAATGGTATTCTCTATCTGAATCATGAAATACGTTTTTGGGGTTTAATGTCCCTTTAACGTTTATCTTTTTTCTTTTATGTTTCGGTTCCAGTTCTGAGCTTGGGTGAATGGGGCCTCTGATCGGCTGGTTCAGTTGGCGTTCCCATTCATCTTGGGCGTTCACACGCGGGTGCTGCCTTCCTTTTATTTTGATCCGGATTGGATGTGTTTGATTTGTTTTTCTTAAACTCATGTCTGATAGACTTCCGTTTTGAGAACGTTCTTCTCTGGAACCGATACTTGCGATTTTGTGGTCGCATGGGCACTTCCACAGAAGTTGGGCACTTTTGGATAACATAATTATGTTTTCTAGTTCATTTATCAAACCTTCGGGTCGAATTTTCTTGGACCTTGGACAGTTCTGGAGTGTCCTTCTACCAGGCAGGTACTGGTCGGGCGCTTTCTGCTGTTACTCGGGTTAATGTCACCCTCGTGGTGCCGATTTAATCCTGACGGAATCTGAATGTCGGCCTATTGATATGGACTCCGGGATGGGATCCTATTTTGAAGTATGAGGCCTAGTGTGTAAATACAACGCTCCCGAACAGAGGGTTGTGAGTTCCAATCTAAGGTTGGCTTTTTCTGGCTTTTCGCCTGGGATACGGGTCTGACTTTTTCAGACATCATCATGGTTCTTAAAGGTCCCTGGAGATTCAGAAACATAGTTTCCATTCCTTTGAAGTTGGGAGATGTGAATGACCTCCGTGGTCTAGTGTTACGAATGATGAACGAGTTGTGTCTGCAATTGAGGTTTCTTCCGGATGTTGACTCTTTAGCCAAATAGCATTATTTTGCAGTAGCGGAGTCTCCTTCATTCCTGTCTTGAGTTTGGTCATCTGGTCTGGAAGTGCGGGCATGTCCTTCTTCCTTTGCTCCTCGTAGATCCATCCTTTTCTTCCAGAGGTCTGGGACTCTTGTCTTCGGTCTTTGACTAAGCCTTTGGGCTGCGACCATTACCCTGGAGGGAAGGTCGGAGATCGGTTGCTCTATGCAGTGTTGACCGTTTTCTTCCTAAATCTGTCCTCCCCTTTGGTGGGAGGACTTTTGATGTCCTCCTCTCTTCTGACAGCATCTGCTGCCAGTCGGGAGCGGTTGTCGAGATTTTTGGTGCTATTCGGTGGTCTAAATTCCACAATAGCTTGGGTCAGCCTTCGACCTGGAAGCTGGTCATTGCAAGTTCTTGTTTCAGATGGCTTGGTGTGTTCTTGGAGAGCTCTTTGTTAGCTGCTGGGATAGTTATCCTGTCTCTACTGTCTATGCTTGTCTAGCCTGAAGGTTTCGACTTGACCTTGATGCATCAGGGAACTCAGTTTTTCTGGAGCACCTTTTGTGGTATGGTGCTGTGTCAGGGATATGAGGATGGCCCTCGGGTCCTTTTCGGGACGTTTTTCCCTGAGTATGGACTTTGTTTCAGGGCCTTGTTCTTCTAGGGAGTTCATCTGCCTGGGCAATAGTATTGTGACAACCATGGGTTGTTCTAAGTTTGTTTTGAGCCGTGTGGGTTGGTCCTTTGGATCTCTCTGGGGATCTATTCTCCCTCTCGAGGGCAGATTGAGGTCCTTGACCTTAAGGCCAGGGGTACTCTTCGTGGGAGTCGAGAGTCGCGGGGTTGGCTCATCGGAGGCCGTTGTGCTCAACAGACTCTGGGGCTGAGTGGTCTCTAGCACGGCTTTGCTGGTTGTGTAACCGATGTGCAGTTACCTGGGCTCCAGGTTTTTTTCCTGTGTCGTTTATTATTTTTATAGGGTATCGGGTAATTTCTGGCTGTGGTGCCTTTCGAAGGGGCTGCCTTTTTGTACCCACCCTTTGTTTGCATTCAGTGTCCTCTAGCTTGGGTATTGTTTTCCCAAAAGTAATGAATGCAGCTGTGGACTCTTCCCGTGTAAGAATAAAAACATAAATTATGCTTACCTGATAAAAAATTTTTCTTCTGACGGGAAGAGTCCACAACTCCTGCTCGTGTTTTGTCTATGAGGCGGCAGTCATTTTTTGTTATTCTGGCACCTTTTTCCCCCTGATATTTCTCCTATTGTTCCTTGTTCCTCGGCAGAATGACTGGGGGATGAGGGAAGCGGGGGAGGTATTTGAAGCCTTTGGCTGGGGTGTCTTTGCCTCCTCCTGGTGGCCAGGTTCTGAATTCCACTTCTTCAATAAAGGACGTTTTAAGATACTCCACTTTAAATCCACTTTTTGTGATGCATGCAAATTAAATGTTTCCATAATCAAATTTTGCAGTGTCTTTTTAAAACACACGTTCCGAAACACCATCTCGTTCAGCGCATGTGCAAGATTTTCTGCCACTTGCTGATGGCTGTCACATAATCCAGGGGGCTGTGAAAATTAAATTACCTTTGAAATTTGACTAGGAAAAATAAAAAAAATAATCTACTTTGAAATATATGGGCCGATTTATCAAGTGTCTGGCGGACAAGATCTGCTGTAGCGATCATATGCTGTCTGCATTTATCATTTATCAACCTGATAGTTGATGTAAGCCACCAAGGTTATATTGTCTGATTGGAATCTGATAAACTGGGACGAACCCAGAAGTGGCCAAGCCTTGAAGATTGCCCATACTTCCAAAATATTGAGGGAGGACGACTCCTGAGTCCACAACCCCTGTGCCTTCCTGGCAGCCCAAACAGCTCCCCATCCGGATAGGCTTGCGTCCGTAGTCACAATCTCACAGGATGGTCTTAAGAAGCATGTCCCTCGGGACAGATGATCTGGACAGAGCCACCAAGAGAGCGATTCTCTCGACCGGCTGTCTAATACAATCTGTTGAGACAGATCTGAATGATCGCCGTTCCACTGCCTCAGCATGCACAGTTGTAAAGGTCTGAGACGGAACCTGACAGGACACCATGAGACCAATCACCTCCATACATTGAGCCACAGAGGGACTCAAGGAGGTCCGGAGGACAAGACATGCTGTAGTTAGCTTGCAACGTCTCTGGTCTGTCAGAAATATCCTCATGGATATGGAGTCTATTATAGTACCCAGGAACTCCACCCTGTTACTTAGGATAAAATAACTATTTTCCAAGTTTATCTTCCATCCATGTAATTGAAGACAGAGAAGGGACTCCGAGAATTCTTCTGCAAGACAAAGGATGGTGCTTGCACCAGAATATCGTCCAAGTATGGGGCTACTGCAATACCCTGAGTTCTGGGAACGGCTAAAAGCACCTCAGAACCTTTGTAAAGATTCTTGGAGCAGTAGCTAGGCCAAACGGAAGTGCTGGTCCAGGAATGCAAACCTCAGGAAATTAAAGTGTTCCCTGTGGATTGGAACATGAAGGTAAGTGTCCTTCAAATCTATAGTGGTCATAAACTGGCCTTCCTGAATTAAAAGGATGGACCATATCATCTCCATCTTGAAGGAAGGAACACTGAGAAATTTGTTTAAGCATTTTAGGTCCAGAATTGGGAGGGAAGTTCCCTCCTTGTTTGCGACCACAAAAAGGTTTCAATAAAACCACAAACCTCTTTCTTCGATAGGCACCGGGACAACAACTCCTAAGGAGGATAGATCCTGAATGCACCCTAGAAAGACATCCCTCTTTTCTGGTCTGGTAGACAGATTCGAGAGAAGGGATCTGCCCCTTGGCGGGTGAGATTTGAAGCCTATCTTGTATCCCTGAGATACCACCTCCAGGACCCACGGATCCTGTACGTCCTTGAACCCGGCGTCTGAAAAAAAGAGACAGTCTGCCCCCTAGACGATCCGATCCCGGATCAGGGGCCGCCCCTTCATGTTGATTTGTTTTCGTTGGGCTTCTAATTCTGCTTGGATTTATTCCAGGATGAACCGGCTTCCAAGTACTCTTGGGTTGCTCAGGTTTGGATGAGGATTGTTGTCGTTGGGATTTTTCAGAATGAAAGGAACGAAAATTAGTAGGCTGTCGTCCCTTAGACCTGTTGTTCTTATCTTGCGGTTGGAAGGCACCCTTGCCTCCGGTAACCATAGAATTAAGGGAATCCAGGCCTGGACCAAATAAAATCTATCCCTTTAAGGGAAGAGAAAGGAGTCTGGACTTAGAAATCATATCCGCAGACCAAGACTTCAACCAGAGCGCCCAGCGGGCTAAGACCGCAAAGCCAGAGGCCTTTGCATTTAGGTGAATAATTTGCATGTTCGCATCACAGATAAAAGAATTAGCAATTCTCAGAGCTTTAATTCTGTCTTGAATATCCTTGAGGGGAGACTCCACAAGAGGTATAATAGTACGTTTAGCAAGCATAGGGATAGCACCATCCACCTTAGGAATGGAGCCCCACAAATCCAGTTGAGAGTCCTGGACCAACTTTTTAAAAGTAGCCGAGGGGGAAAAGGAAGAACGAATTCTTTCCTATTCGTTCTTAATAATGTTGGCCATTTTAACCGACACAGGAAAAGTCAAAGGAACGTTCCTGTCTTCGTAAACTCAGTCTAATTTAGTTATCATACGTTCTTCAGGCAGCCCGGCCTATGGAACCTCTAACGTAGACAAAACCTCCTTTAATAAAAAACGCAAGCGCTCAATTTTAAATCTAAAGGACGTTCCTCCGCAGCTGGAGGCGTAGATGCTTAGGACTCCGACCCAGAAAGTTCACCCTCTGAAGCTACAGAGGTTAACTCATCATCGGATAACAGACATAAAAGCTAAATCCGATAAATATTTAGATGACTCCCGGTCAGGAGAGCAATGTTTAACCTTTCTCTTGAGTTTGTTAGAGCGAGGTAATGCACTGAGGGCGGCAGACATTGCCGTTTGTAACTGAGCGGCAAAGTCTGCAGGAAGAAGGCCCCCTCCGGATGGAGGATTAGATGTGCTACAGGGAACTGCATGTGGAGTAGATAATGTAGCAAGGGTAGTAATCTCATGGGACGTCGAGTCCTGAGAGGTAGACGGTAGGCTTGTCTCCCTTCTTAGACTTTATCATTGTTTTAAGGCATGTAGAACATAATTGACTGGGCGGGAAAACCGCAGCCTAATCACAATATAAACAGGTATGATTTAGTACAGAAGGAGTACCTTCTAACATGTCAGAGTCCTCCATAGCTCAGATTAAACCCACAGAAGGACAGAAAAACGTTATTATAGAAAACTGCACCTTTATACTCCCAATGGCTGGGGCACTCACCACCTCCTAGACCCAGACAGTTAACAGAGGAAACGCTCTCCTCAGGTTCAAGTCTCAGCCGGAATGGAGAAAATTAACATAGACCACACCCGGTCACATGGAGTGCAAGACAGTACTTCCCCTGTTATTACAAGTACAGCAAGTAATAGGAGCTGTGCAACAATTTTTAAAACAAAAGTGAAACTTAAAAGTGAAACTTAAAAGTGAAACCTGTTTGTTCCAGCCAAAAACACAGTCTATTAGCCCAGGAAAAAAAAAATCACACCGAGCAGCATGTAAATAATTAATACACTGAGTAATTAACCCCAACAGTTCAATAAACTCCCTTCAAAGGATATTAACCCTGGATCCTATCAAAGTATAAAGGAGCCACACTGAGACCCTGTTAAAGCGTTTTATGTGTAAAAAACATAATTTATGTAAGAACTTACCTGATAAATTCATTTCTTTCATATTAGCAAGAGTCCATGAGCTAGTGACGTATGGGATATACATTCCTACCAGGAGGGGCAAAGTTTCCCAAACCTTAAAATGCCTATAAATACACCCCTCACCACACCCACAATTCAGTTTAACGAATAGCCAAGAAGTGGGGTGATAAGAAAAAAGTGCGAAAGCATATAAAATAAGGAATTGGAATAATTGTGCTTTATACAAAAAAATCATAACCACCACAAAAAAGGGCGGGCCTCATGGACTCTTGCTAATATGAAAGAAATGAATTTATCAGGTAAGTTCTTACATAAATTATGTTTTCTTTCATGTAATTAGCAAGAGTCCATGAGCTAGTGACGTATGGGATAATGACTACCCAAGATGTGGATCTTTCCACACAAGAGTCACTAGAGAGGGAGGGATAAAATAAAGACAGCCAATTCCTGCTGAAAATAATCCACACCCAAAATAAAGTTTAATGAAAAACATAAGCAGAAGATTCAAACTGAAACCGCTGCCTGAAGTACTTTTCTACCAAAAACTGCTTCAGAAGAAGAAAATACATCAAAATGGTAGAATTTGGTAAAAGTATGCAAAGAGGACCAAGTTGCCGCTTTGCAAATCTGATCAACCGAAGCTTCATTCCTAAACGCCCAGGAAGTAGAAACTGACCTAGTAGAATGAGCTGTAATCCTCTGAGGCGGAGTTTTACCCGACTCAACATAGGCAAGATGAATTAAAGATTTCAACCAAGATGCCAAAGAAATGGCAGAAGTTTTCTGGCCTTTCTAGAACCGGAAAAGATAACAAATAAACTAGAAGTCTTTCGGAAAGACTTAGTAGCTTCAACATAATATTTCAAAGCTCTAACAATATCCAAAGAATGCAACGATTTCTCCTTAGAATTCTTAGGATTAGGACATAATGAAGGAACCACAATGTCTCTACTAATGTTGTTGGAATTCACAACTTAGGTAAAAATTCAAAAGAAGTTCGCAACACCGCCTTATCCTGATGAAAAATCAGAAAAGGAGACTCACAAGAAAGAGCAGATAATTCAGAAACTCTTCTGGCAGAAGAGATGGCCAAAAGGAACAAAACTTTCCAAGAAAGTAATTTAATGTCCAATGAATGCATAGGTTCAAATGGAGGAGCTTGAAGAGCCCCCAGAACCAAATTCAAACTCCAAGGAGGAGAAATTGACTTAATGACAGGCTTTATACGAACCAAAGCTTGTACAAAACAATGAATATCAGGAAGAATAGCAATCTTTCTGTGAAAAAGAACAGAAAGAGCAGAGATTTGTCCTTTCAAGGAACTTGCGGACAAACCCTTATCTAAACCATCCTGAAGAAACTGTAATATTCTCGGTATTCTAAAAGAATGCCAAGAAAAATGATGAGAAAGACACCAAGAAATATAAGTCTTCCAGACTCTATAATATATCTCTCTGGATACAGATTTACGAGCCTGAAACATAGTATTAATCACAGAGTCAGAGAAACCTCTTTGACCAAGAATCAAGCGTTCAATCTCCATACCTTTAAATTTAAGGATTTCAGATCCTGATGGAAAAAAGGACCTTGAGACAGAAGGTCTGGTCTTAACGGAAGAGTCCACGGTTGGCAAGAGGCCATCCGGACAAGATCTGCATACCAAAACCTGTGAGGCCATGCCGGAGCTACCAGCAGAACAAACGAGCATTCCTTCAGAATCTTGGAGATTACTCTTGGAAGAAGAACTAGAGGCGGAAAGATATAGGCAGGATGATACTTCCAAGGAAGTGATAATGCATCCACTGCCTCCGCCTGAGGATCCCGGGATCTGGACAGATACCTGGGAAGTTTCTTGTTTAGATGAGAAGCCATCAGATCTATTTCTGGAAGTTCCCACATTTGTTGAATAATCTGAAGAAATACCTCTGGGTGAAGAGACCATTCGCCCGGATGCAACGTTTGGCGACTGAGATAATCCGCTTTCCAATTGTCCATACCTGGGATATGAACCGCAGAGATTAGACAGGAGCTGGATTCCGCCCAAACCAAAATTCGAGATACTTCTTTCATAGCCAGAGGACTGTGAGTCCCTCCTTGATGATTGATGTATGCCACAGTTGTGACATTGTCTATCTGAAAACAAATGAACAACTCTCTCTTCAGAAGAGGCCAAGACTGAAGAGCTCTGAAAATTGCACGGAGTTCCAAAATATTGATCGGAAATCTCACCTCCTGAGATTCCCAAACCCCTTGTGCCGTCAGATACCCCCACACAGCTCCCCAACCTGTAAGACTTGCATCTGTTGAGATTATAGTCCAGGTCGGAAGAACAAGAAGCCCCCTGAACTAAACGATGGTGATCTGTCCACCATGTCAGAGAGTGTCGTAAAATCGGTTTAAAGATATTAATTGAGATATCTTTGAGTAATCCCTGCACCATTGGTTCAGCATACAGAGCTGAAGAGGTCGCATGTGAAAACGAGCAAAGGAGATCGCATCTGATGCGGCAGTCCTAAGACCCAACATTTCCATGCATAAGGCTACCAAAGGGAATGATTGTGACTGAAGGTTTTGACAAGCTGATATCAATGTTAAACTTCTCTTGTCTGACAAGGACAGAGTCATAGACACTGAATCTATCTAGAAACCTAAAAAGGTTACCCTTGTCTGAGGAATCAATGAATTGATTGGTAAATTGATCCTCCAACCATGAACTTGAAGAAACAACACAAGTCGATTCGTATGAGATTCTTCGAAAATGAGAAGACTGAGCAAGTACCAAGATATCGTCCAAATAAGGAAATACCAAAACCCTGTTCTCTGATTACAGAAAGAAGGGCACCGAGAACCTTTGAAAAAAATTCTTGGAACTGAGGCTAGGCCAAACGGTAGAGCCAAAAAACTGGTAATGCTTGTCTAAAAAGAGAATCTCAGACACTAAAAGTGATCTGGATGAATCGGAATATGCAGATACACATCCTGTAAATCTATTGTAGACATATAATGCCCTTGCTAAACAAAAGGCAGGATAGTCCTACAGTAACCATCTTGAATGTTGGTATCCTAACATAACGATTCAATAATGATAGATCCGGAACTGGTCTGAAGGAATTGACCTTCTTTGGTACAATGAAGAGATAAAATAAAACCCCAGCCCCTGTTCCAGAACTGGAACTGGCATAAATACTCCAGCCAACTCTAGATCTGAAACACATTTCAGAAATGCTGAGCCTTTGCTGTGTTAACTGGGACATGGGAAAGAAAAAAATCTCTTAGCAGGAGGCCTTAACTTGAAGCCAATTCTGTACCTTTCTGAAACAATGTTCTGAAACCAGAGATTGAGAACGGAATTGATCCAAATTTCTTTGAAGAAAACGTAATCTGCCCCATACCAGCTGAGCTGGAATAAGGGCCGCACCTTCATAGGTACTTAGGAGCTGGCTATAGGTTTCTATAAGGCTTGGATATATTCCAAACTGGAAATAGTTTCCAAACTGATACCGCTCCTGAGGATGAAGGATCAGGCTTTTGTTCCTTGTTGTGAGGAAAGGAACAAAAATGATTATTTACCCTGGAAAGAAAGGGAAAGCAAAGTTGACTTAGAAGACATATCAGCATTCCAAGTTTAATCCATAAAGCTTTTCTAGCTAAAATAGCTAGAGACATATACCTGACATCAACTCTAATGATATCAAAAGATGGTATCACCAATAAAATTATTAGCATGTTATAGAATAATAATAATGCTATAAAATTATGATCTGTTACTTGTTGCGCTAAAGCTTCTAACCAAAAAGTTGAAGCTGCAGCAACATCCGCTAAAAATATAGCAGGTCTAAGAAGATTACCTGAACATAAGTAAGCTTTTCTTAGAAAGGATTCAATTTTCCTATCTAAAGGATCCTTAAATGAAGTACTATCTGCCGTAGGAATAGTAGTACATTAGCAGGAGTAGAGACAGCCCCATAACCTTAGGGATTTTTGTCCCAAAAAAACTCTAATCTGTCAGATGGCACAGGATATAATTGCTTAAACGTCTAGAAGGAGTAAATAAATTACCCAAATTATTCCATTCCCTGGAAATTACTTCAGAAATAGCATCAGGGAGATAAAACACTTCTGGAATAACTACAGGAGATTTAAAAACCTTATTTAAACGTTTACATTTAGTATCAAGAGGACCAGAATCCTCTATTTCTAATGCAAATAATACTTCTTTAAGTAAAGAACGAATAAATTCCATCTTGAACAAATACAAAGATTAATCAGCATCAACCTCTGAGACAGAAACCTCTGAACCAGAAGAACCATTATCAGTATCAGAATGATGATGTTCATTTAAAAATTCATCTGAAAAAAGAGAAGTTTTAAAAGACTTTTATGTATACTAGAAGGAGAAATAACAGACATAGCCTTCTTAATGGATTTAAAAAATAAAATCTCTTATGTTATCAGGAACACTCTGAAAATTAGATGTTGACGGAACAGCAACAGGTAATGTAACAGTACTAAAGGAAATTTTATCTGCATTAATAAGTTTGACATGACATGCAATACAAACAACAGCTGGAGAAACAGATACCAAAAGTTTATAGCAGATACACTTAGCTTGGTAGCTCCAGCACTGGGCAGTGATTTTCCTGAAGTATCTTCTGACTCAGTTGCAACGTGGAACATCTTGCAATATGTAAAAGAAAAACAACAACATATAAAGCAAAATTGATCAAATTCCTTAAATGACAGTTTCAGGAATGGGAAAAAAATGCCAGTGAACAAGCTTCTAGCAACCAGAAGCAATAAATAATGTGACTTAAATAACGTGGAGACAAAAGTGACGCCCATATTTTTTAGCGCCAAAAAAGACGCCCACATTATTTGGCGCCTAAATGCTTTTGGCGCCAAAAATGACGCCACATCCGGAACGCCGACATTTTTGACGCAAAAAAACGTCAAAAAATGACGCAACTTCCGGCGACACGTATGACGCCGGAAACAGAAAAAAAATTTTGCGCCAAAAAAGTCTGCGCCAAGAATGACGCAATAAAATGAAGCATTTTCTGCCCCCGCGAGCCTGACAGCCCACAGGGAAAAAGTCAAATTTTTTAAGGTAAGAAAAAATGATTGAAACAAATGCATTTATCCCAAATATGAAACTGACTGTCTGAAAAATAAGGAATGTTGAACATTCTGAGTCAAGGCAAATAAATGTTTGAATACATATATTTAGAACTTTATAAACAAAGTGCCCAACCATAGCTTAGAGTGTCACAGAAAATAAGATTTACTTACCCCAGGACACTCATCTACATGTTTGTAGAAAGCCAAACCAGTACTGAAACGAGAATCAGCAGAGGTAATGGTATATATAAGAGTATATCGTCGATCTGAAAAGGGAGGTAAGAGATGAATCTCTACGACCGATAACAGAGAACCTATGAAATAGACCCCGTAGAAGGAGATCACTGCATTCAATAGGCAATACTCTCCTCACATCCCTCTGACATTCACTGCACGCTGAGAGGAAAACCGGGCTCCAACTTGCTGCGGAGCGCATATCAACGTAGAATCTAGCACAAACTTACTTCACCACCTCCATCGGAGGCAAAGTTTGTAAAACTGAATTGTGGGTGTGGTGAGGGGTGTATTTATAGGCATTTTAAGATTTGGGAAACTTTGCCCCTCCTGGTAGGAATGTATATCCCATACGTCACTAGCTCATGGACTCTTGCTAATTACATGAAAGAAATTGAAAAGATCTTACCTCCAGGATCCATGCTGTAGAACAGAACAAAGCCTCTCAAGTGCGACAGTCTTATAGCAGCGCTCCTGACATTGACTTGAGTGAGAGAAAGCAGGCAGTGAAACTCGTCAACACTGATTGCTTAGGAGCTGTTAGCAGGCAGTCTGGATGGTTTGCAGAAAAACTTTCCCTGCATCTCCAGACTCTAACTTGCATCACTACTCTCACCAAGAGGCTGACATGACTACTTAAAACTCCAGTCCCATCTTGAAGGGCAGATACCCTTTTTTCAGGATTCTCCAAATCTTCTGACACTTCTCTGCCACCTGCCAGGTGTTATATTTCCCAACAGTAAGAAATGAAGCCGTGGACTCTCCCTATCTTAGGAAGGAAATTGGCTGGCTCCTTAGCTTAGATGCCTTCTTTTTCAAATAAAGATAGCAAGAGAATGAAGAAAAATTAATAAAAGTAGTACATTAGAAAGTTGCTTAAAATTGCATGCTCTATCTGAATCACAAAAGAAACATTTTTGGGTTCAGTGCCCCTATAATCTTCTGGTCCAAATGTGTTTCAGAATTAAATATACAATATTGCTTTTTTTTTAACGCATTCCATTCCATCTATTACCACTTCTAACTCCTGGGCAAGACTGCAGCATACATTAAAGGGACAGTCAAGTCCAAAATAAACTTTCATGATTCAAATAGGGCATGTAATTTTAAACAACTTTCAGATTTACTTTTATCACCAATTTTGCTTTGTTCTCTTGGTATTCTTAGTTGAAAGCTAAACCTAGGTTGGCTCATATGCTAATTTCTTAGAACTTGACGGCCGCCTCTAATCTGATTGCATTTTGACAGTTTTCCCCCACTAGAGGGCATTAGTTAATGTGTGTCATATAGATAACATTGAGCTCACGCACGTGGAGTTATGAGTCAGCACTGATTGGCTAAGATGCAAGTCAGTCAAAAGAACTGAGAAAAGGGGGCAGTCTGCAGAGGCATAGATACAAGGTAATTACAGAGGTAAAACGTGCATTATTATAACTGTGCTGGTTATGCAAAGCTGGGGAATGGTTAATAAAGGGATTAGCTATCTTTTTAAACAACACAAATTCTGGTGTTGACTGTCCCTTTAAAGGAACAGTAAAAAAAAAAAAACTGAATTTATGCTTACCTGATAAATTACTTTCTCATTCATCCTTACTTGTGGGATATTCTCATTCCCTACAGGAAGTGGCAAAGAGAGCACACAGCAGAGCTGTCCATATAGCTCCCCCTCAGGCTCCGCCCCCCCAGTCATTCGACCGACGGTTAGGAGAAAAAGGAGTAACCATAGGGTGCAGTGGTGACTGTAGTTTTAAACAAAAATTTTTTTATCCTGACTTAAATGCCAGGGCGGGCCGTGGACTGGATACACCGTAAGAGAAAGTAATTTATCAGGTAAGCATAAATTCTGTTTTCTCTTACAAAGTGTATCCAGTCCACGGATTCATCCTTACTTGTGGGATACCAATACCAAAGCTTTAGGACACGGATGAAGGGAGGGAACAAGTCAGGTCACCTAAACGGAAGGCACCACTGCTTGCAAAACCTTTCTCCCAAAAATAGCCTCCGAAGAAGCAAAAGTATCGAATTTGTAAAATTTGGCAAAAGTATGCAGTGAAGACCACGTCGCTGCCTTACAAATCTGTTCAACAGAAGCCTTATTCTTGAAAGCCCATGTAGAAGCCACAGCTCTGGTGGAATGAGCTGTAATTCGTTCAGGAGGCTGCTGTCCAGCAGTCTCATAAGCCAATCGGATGATGCTTTTCAGCCAGAAGGAAAGAGAGGTAGCAGTCGCTTTCTGACCTCTCCTCTTAGCAGAATAGACAACAAACAAGGATGATGTTTGTCTGAAATCTTTAGTTGCTTTTAAATAGAATTTTAAAGCACGAACCACATAAAGATTGTGTAATAGTGGTTCCTTCTTAGAAACTGGATTAGGACACAGAGAAGGAACAATGATTTCCTGGTTAATATTCTTATTAGAAACAACTTTCGGAAGAAAACCAGGTTTGATACGCAAAACAACCTTATCTGCATGGAACACCAGATAGGGTGAATTACACTGCAAAGCAGACAATTCTGAAACTCTTCGAGCAGAAGAAATAGCTACCAAAAACAAAACCTTCCAAGATAATAACTTAATATCTATGGAATGTAAAGGTTCAAACGGAACCCCTTGAAGAACTGAAAGAACTAAATTAAGACTCCATGGAGGAGCCACAGGTTTATAGAAAGGCTTAATTCTGACTAAAGCCTGTGCAAATGCTTGAACGTCAGGTACTTCTGCCAGACGCTTGTGTAAAATATCTGTCCCTTTAAGGAACTAGCAGATAAACCTTTCTCCAATCCTTCTTGGAGAAAAGACAATATCCTGGGAATCTTAATCTTACTCCACGAGTAACCCTTGGATTCACACCAACAAAGATATTTCCGCCATATCTTATGGTAAATCTTCCTGGCGACAGGCTTTCTAGCCTGGATCATAGTATCTATAACCGATTCAGAGAACCCACGCTTAGATAGAATTAAGCGTTCAATCTCCAAGCAGTCAGTTGCAGAGAAACTAGATTTGGATGCTTGAATGGACCTTGAATTAGAAGATCCTGCCTCGATAGCAGTGTCCAAGGTGGAACAGATGACATGTCCACTAGGTCTGCATACCAAGTCCTGCGTGGCCACGCAGGCGCTATCAG
This sequence comes from Bombina bombina, assembly GCF_027579735.1. Classification (NCBI taxonomy): domain Eukaryota; kingdom Metazoa; phylum Chordata; class Amphibia; order Anura; family Bombinatoridae; genus Bombina; species Bombina bombina. Next base: position 507,713,361 of record NC_069505.1, on the reverse strand, counting down.
AATTACCGAAGCCTTCTCCTGTTTGATTCTGGCTACCAGCCGAGGGAGAAGGGGAAACGGTGGAAAGACATAAGCCAGATTGAAGGACCAAGGCGCTACTAGAGCATCTATCAGTGCCGCCTTGGGGTCCCTGGATCCGTAAAGAGGAAGTTTGGTGTTCTGACGGGACGCCATCAGATCCAATTCTGGAATGCCCCATAGCTGGGTCAGCTGAGCAAAAACCTCCGGGTGGAGTTCCCACTCCCCCGGGTGAAAAGTCTGGCGACTTAGAAAATCCGCCTCCCAGTTGTCTACTCCTGGGATGTGAATTGCAGATAGGTGGCAGGAGTGATCCTCCGCCCAATTGATGATCTTGGTTACTTCCTTCATCGCTAGGGAGCTCTTTGTTCTTCCCTGATGATTGATGTACGCTACAGTCGTGATGTTGTCTGATTGAAATCTGATGAATTTGGCCGCCGCTAATTGAGGCCATGCTTGGAGCGTGTTGAATATCGCTCTCAGTTCCAAAATGTTTATCGGGAGAAGAGACTCTTCCCAAGACCATAGGCCCTGAGCTTTCAGGGAGCCCCAGACCGCGCCCCAGCCTAACAGACTTGCGTCGGTCGTTACAATGATCCACTCCGGTCTGCGGAAGCACATTCCCTGAGACAGGTGATCCTGAGACAACCACCAGAGAAGAGAATCTCTAGTTTTCTGGTCCAGTTGGATTTGAGGAGACAAATCTGCATAATCCCCATTCCACTGTTTGAGCATGCACAGTTGCAGTGGTCTGAGATGAATTCGGGCAAAAGGGACCACGTCCATTGCCGCAACCATTAATCCGATTACCTCCATGCACTGAGCTACAGAAGGCCGAGGAATGGAATGAAGAACTCGGCAAGTAGCTAAAAGCTTTAACTTCCTGACCTCCGTCAGAAATATTTTCATTTCTACCGAGTCTATTAGTGTTCACAGGAAGGGAACCCTTGTGAGTGGGGACAGAGAACTTTTTTCGACGTTCACCTTCCACCCGTGAGACCTTAGAAAGGCCAGAACAATGTCCGTATGAGCCTTGGCTCTGTGAAAAGACGACGCCTGTATTAAGATGTCGTCTAGGTAAGGTGCTACTGCAATGCCCCGCGGTCTTAGTACCGCTAGGAGGGACCCTAGCACCTTTGTAAAAATTCTGGGAGCAGTGGCCAACCCGAAAGGAAGGGCCACGAACTGGTAATGCTTGTCCAGAAAGGCGAACCTTAGGAACTGATGGTGATCTTTGTGGATAGGAATATGTAGGTACGCATCCTTTAGATCCACGGTAGTCATATATTGACCTTCCTGGATCATTGGCAAAATTGTCCGAATGGTTTCCATTTTGAATGATGGAACTCTGAGGAATTTGTTTAGAATTTTTAGATCCAGGATTGGTCTGAAAGTTCCTTCCTTTTTGGGAACCACAAACAGGTTTGAGTAAAAACCCAGTCCTCGTTCTGTAATTGGGAATGGATATATCACTCCCATCTTGAGTAGATCTTCTACACAGCGTGAGAACGCCTCTTTCTTTGTCGTGTCTGTAGACAGTGGAGAAATGTGGAACCTTCCCCTTGGAGGGGAGTCCTTGAATTCTAGAAGATATCCCTGAGCAACTATCTCTAATGCCCAGGGATCGGGAACATCTCTTGCCCAAGCCTGAGCAAAGAGAGAGAGTCTGCCCCCTACCAGATCTGGTCCCAGATCGGGGGCTACCCCTTCATGCTGTCTTAGTAGCAGCTGCAGGCTTCTTGGCCTGATTACCCTTGTTCCAGCCCTGCAAAGGTTTCCAGGTTGCCTTGGGCTGTGAAGGGTTACCCTCTTGCTTTGCGGTCGCAGAGGTTGAAGCAGGACTGCTCCTGAACTTGCGAAAGGAACGAAAATTAGCCTTGTTTTTAGCCTTAAAAAGCCTATTTTTATCCATAGGATCTTTGAACGCACAACTGTCTTCAATTGGTATGGTTGTGCGCTTGGCTAGTGTTGAAACTGCCCCCTCTACCTTAGGGACCGTCTGCCATGCGTCCGGCCTGGGATCAATAATGGGGAACATTTTCTTAAAGATAGGGGGGGGGGGGAACAAAGGGTATACCTGGTCTCTCCCACTCCCTATCCACAATATCCGCCACCCTCTTCGGGATCGGAAACGCATCAGTGTATACAGGGATTTCCAGATATTTGTCCATTTTACACAATTTCTCTGGGACCACCATGGGGTCGCAATCATCCAGCGTAGCTAATACCTCCTTAAGCAGCACACAGAGGTGTTCCAGCTTAAATTTAAACGCTAAGGAATCTGATTCTGCCCAGTGTCAGAAATTTCTCCCTCGGACAGCACATCCCTCACCGACACTTCAGAGTGTTGTGAGGGTACAACAGATAAATCCTCCAAAGCTTCTGATTGCTCACACTCTGTTCTTAAGACCGAGCTATCACGCTTTTTAGGAAAAACTGGCAGTTTGGATAAAAATGCTGCAAGGGAATTATCCATGACTGCTGCTAATTGTTGTAATGTAATAGGGGCCAATGCGCTAGAGGTACTAGGCATCGCTTGCGCGGGCGTAACTGGTGTCGACACATGGGGAGACGAAGGTGGGCTATCCTCATTACCTTCTGTTAAAGAATCATCTTAGGATACATTTATAAGTGAAACATCGTGATCTTTAAAATGCTTAGACACATTAGCACACTTAAAACACAAATGTAAAGGGGGCTTCCACCATGGCTACTAAACACATAGAGCAACGTCTATCTGTAGGCTCAGACATGTTAAACAGACTTAGACAGCACTCAAATACAGAAAAATACAAATTTTAGAAAAAACAGTACTGTGCCTTTAAATAATAAAAAGCGCACACTTTTTTACTAAATCTCAAAAAATAACCCAATCTTTATGAAATTTTCACCATATGATCCTAATGCTTTGAAATGATTGCACAGTGAATTTTAAGTCAATTAACCCCTTAATGGCCAAACCGGAGCAAAGTAAAGCTGGCAACCGGTTAGCAAACTACAGCACCATGCCACAGCAATCTGCTGTGGCCCTTCCTTCCTTGGGGATTAGTTTTGATCGAAAATAAGCCTCTATGAAGTCCTCAAGTAATCTTTGGACCCTCCACGTGAAGCTGCATGAAGCTGTCTGCAATAACTGCGCAATTGAGGCGCGAAATTTAGGCCCCCTCCCTCTCCACTCTGGAGTTGTGGGGCCTTCACAAGCCTAAATAGGTGTCTAAATATATACCATGTGGAAAAAAACCCATAAAACGTTCCAAATGTAATAAAAACTTGTAAAAAGATCAGATTTTTGTTATAAAATAATCGATTGCCCCTTAACAGTGTCCACCAGTGTTTTGAGCCCTTTTAAATAAGCCTTCCTTCTATACTAAGTCTCAGAATATGGCTTACCTTTCCCACATGGGGATTCTTGTCAGTCTTCTAGCATTACTAAGTCTTGACTAGAATAAAATGACTGAAACATACCTTATAGCAGTTAAGCCTGCAAACTGTTCCCCCCAACTGAAGTTTTCTGGTACTCCCCAGTCCTGTGTGGGAACAGCAATGGATTTTAGTTACAACATGCTAAAATCGTTTCCCTCTCAGCAGAAATCTTCATCACTTTCTGCCACAGAGTAAATAGTACAAACCAGCACTATTTTAAAAATAACAAACTCGTGATTGAAGAAATAAAATCTACAAATCTAACACCACATTCACTTTACACTCCCGTGGAGATGCTACTTGTTAGAGCGGCAAAGAGAATGACTGGGGGGCGGAGCCTGAGGGGAGCTATATGGACAGCTCTGCTGTGTGCTCTCTTTGCCACTTCCTGTAGGGAATGAGAATATCCCACAAGTAAGGATGAATCGGTGGACTGGATACACCTTGTAAGAGAAACAAACATTAAAGGGACATTCGGGTCAAAATTTAAATGCACACAGATGAATTACATATTTGAATATAAACATATTTGCAATATACACGTATTGGCATAAATGCTTCTAGTAAAAGTTATTGCTGTTTTAGTGTTAGCATTTTTCTCTGCATGTGAAACATAGCTAGATATTCTCAGTGCACCAGCATTTTAAATACTGCAGCTACTCACAGCACCAGTGGGGCTTGTATGATGTCAGCAATTTACAAATATGAGCCATTTCCAGATGATTCAAGCACTTTTGGCTCTCTGAGCAAGTGCTGTGTTTAAAATGCTGGTGCACGGTGCATACTTAAATACACTTTAAAAAAAGCGATAACTTTTATTAGAAGCCTTTTTGCTAATACGTGTATATTACAAAAATACTTCTACTCAAAACTATAATGCATCCAGGTGGATTCCAATTTTTGCTGGAATGTCCCTTTAACGATACATGCAATTCTAAACAACTTTCCCATGTACTTATATTAAAGGGACATTCGAGCCAAAAGTGGAATCCACATGGATGCATTTCAGTTTTGAATAGAAGCATTTGTGTAATATACATGTATTGGCAAAAATGCTTCTAATTAAAGCTATAGCTGTTTCATGTGTATTTAAGTATGCACCGTGCACCAGCATTTTAAACACAGCACTTGCTTAGAGAGTCTAAGGTGCTTTTACCATCTGACAAAAACTCAATTTGTTAATTGCTGACATGATACAAGCCCCACTGACGCACTGAGCAACTGCAGCATGTAAAATGCTGGTGCACTGAGCATTTCTAGCTATGATTCACGTGCAGAGAAAAATGTGAACACTAAAACAGCAATAACGTTTACTAGAAGCATTTTTGCCAATAGGTGTATATTGCAAATATGTTTCTATACAAATATGTAACTCATCTATGTGCATTTAAATTTTGACCGGAATGTCTATTTATATTTTCTTTG